>NC_091468.1:72196020-72496020 GCF_027789765.1 Dendropsophus ebraccatus | reverse complement strand
TACTAATGATTATACTAGTGATGATACTGGTGATGATACTAATGATTATACTAGTGATGATACTGGTGATGATGCTAGTGATGATACTGGTGATGATACTGGTGATGATACTAGTGATGATACTGGTGATGATACTAGTGATGATACTAGTGATGATACTGGTGATGATACTAGTGATGATACTAATGATTATACTAGTGATGATACTGGTGATGATACTAATGATTATACTAGTGATGATACTGGTGATGATACTAATGATGATACTGGTGATGATACTAGTGATGATATTAGTGATGATAATGGTGATAATACTAGTGATAATACTGGTGATGATACTAGTGATGATACTAATGATTATATTAGTGATGATACTGGTTATGATACTAATGATTATATTAGTGATGATACTAGTGATGATACTAGTGATGATACTGGTGATGATACATCTTCCTATATAAACAGAGGCTGTGCGGCCAATGAGAAGGATGGGCTGGGATATTGTGACGTTTGACTGGTCACATGTGACACTTCACGGTTGCACAACCACCTGTATTTTATGTCCCCAGATGGGGGGTGAGTACATCAGTAAGGCCCAAACCGGTCTGGTCACATTTTTTACTTGTGGCTTCACTAACTCCCTCTTTGTAAGACCCGGCTATACAGGCCGGGACAAGGAGTTTTGGTGCCCTAGGCAGAGAAGGCAAATGGTGCCCCCAGTGTATAACCCCCACCAGGGCAGTTTCTAGATCATTTTGGCAACATGGCAAATCCCCCCTCCCCCCCAATTCAATTCAGCCCTGGAGAAGGAAGGGGGGCTTTTATCAGGATTCGTGTTTTTAGGAAGAAGCAGTGTGTGTATTATGGCATAGAGCAGTGTTGCACCCCTAAGAGATAATGTTCAACCGAATACAGAAATCATCACACAGGGACTCACAGGTGCTGTTTTCTCTGACAGACGTCTCAGGCTCCGCACTTATCCAGTAACTTCCTTCCCTTTTCCCTCCTATAAGGTCCTAAACTATAGTAATTCTTCTGCTTGGTGCAGTAAAGTCTGCAAGGTGCGACCTCCATCACACTGACATACAGGATACTGGGAGAGCTGGATGACCTCCATCACACTGACATACAGGATACTGGGAGAGCTGGGTGACCTCCATCACACTGACATACAGGATACTGGGAGAGCTGGGTGACCTCCATCACACTGACATACAGGATACTGGGAGAGCTGGGTGACCTCCATCACACTGACATACAGGATACTGGGAGAGCTGGATGACCTCCATCACACTGACATACAGGATGCTGGGAGAGCTGGATGACCTCCATCACACTGACATACAGGATGCTGGGAGAGCTGGATGACCTCCATTATACACTGACATACAGGATGCTGGGAGAGCTGGGTGACCTCCATCACACTGACATACAGGATACTGGGAGAGCTGGGTAACCTCCATCACACTGACATACAGGATACTGGGAGAGCTGGGTGACCTCCATCACACTGACATACAGGATACTGGGAGAGCTGGGTGACCTCCATCACACTGACATACAGGATGCTGGGAGAGCTGGATGACCTCCATTATACACTGACATACAGGATGCTGGGAGAGCTGGGTGACCTCCATCACACTGACATACAGGATGCTGGGAGAGCTGGATGACCTCCATCACACTGACATACAGGATACTGGGAGAGCTGGATGACCTCCATCACACTGACATACAGGATGCTGGGAGAGCTGGATGACCTCCATCACACTGACATACAGGATACTGGGAGAGCTGGTTGACCTCCATCACACTGACATACAGGATGCTGGGAGAGCTGGATGACCTCCATCACACTGACATACAGGATGCTGGGAGAGCTGGGTGACCTCCATCACACTGACATACAGGATGCTGGGAGAGCTGGATGACCTCCATTATACACTGACATACAGGATGCTGGGAGAGCTGGGTGACCTCCATCACACTGACATACAGGATGCTGGGAGAGCTGGATGACCTCCATCACACTGACATACAGGATGCTGGGAAAGCTGGGTGACCTCCATCACACTGACATACAGGATGCTGGGAGAGCTGGATGACCTCCATCACACTGACATACAGGATGCTGGGAGAGCTGGATGACCTCCATCACACTGACATACAGGATACTGGGAGAGCTGGATGACCTCCATCACACTGACATACAGGATGCTGGGAGAGCTGGATGACCTCCATCACACTGACATACAGGATACTGGGAGAGCTGGATGACCTCCATCACACTGACATACAGGATGCTGGGAGAGCTGGATGACCTCCATCACACTGACATACAGGATACTGGGAGAGCTGGATGACCTCCATCACACTGACATACAGGATGCTGGGAGAGCTGGATGACCTCCATCACACTGACATCCAGGATGCTGGGAGAGCTGGATGACCTCCATCACACTGACATACAGGATACTGGGAGAGCTGGATGACCTCCATCACACTGACATACAGGATACTGGGAGAGCTGGATGACCTCCATCACACTGACATACAGGATACTGGGAGAGCTGGATGACCTCCATCACACTGACATACAGGATACTGGGAAAGCTGGGTGACCTCCATCACACTGACATACAGGATACTGGGAGAGCTGGATGACCTCCATCACACTGACATACAGGATACTGGGAGAGCTGGATGACCTCCATCACACTGACATACAGGATGCTGGGAGAGCTGGATGACCTCCATCACACTGACATACAGGATGCTGGGAGAGCTGGATGACCTCCATCACACTGACATACAGGATTCTGGGAGAGCTGGATGACCTCCATCACACTGACATACAGGATACTGGGAGAGCTGGATGACCTCCATCACACTGACATACAGGATACTGGGAAAGCTGTGTGACCTCCATTATACACTGACATACAGGATGCTGGGAGAGCTGGGTGACCTCCATCACACTGACATACAGGATGCTGGGAGAGCTGGATGACCTCCATCACACTGACATACAGGATGCTGGGAGAGCTGGATGACCTCCATCACACTGACATACAGGATACTGGGAGAGCTGGATGACCTCCATCACACTGACATACAGGATACTGGGAAAGCTGTGTGACCTCCATTATACACTGACATACAGGATGCTGGGAGAGCTGGGTGACCTCCATCACACTGACATACAGGATACTGGGAGAGCTGGATGACCTCCATCACACTGACATACAGGATACTGGGAGAGCTGGGTGACCTCCATCACACTGACATACAGGATACTGGGAGAGCTGGGTGACCTCCATCACACTGACATACAGGATACTGGGAGAGCTGGATGACCTTCATCACACTGACATACAGGATGCTGGGAGAGCTGGATGACCTCCATCACACTGACATGCAGGATACTGGGAGAGCTGGATGACCTCCATCACACTGACATACAGGATACTGGGAAAGCTGTGTGACCTCCATTATACACTGACATACAGGATGCTGGGAGAGCTGGGTGACCTCCATCACACTGACATACAGGATACTGGGAGAGCTGGATGACCTCCATCACACTGACATACAGGATACTGGGAGAGCTGCATGACCTCCATCACACTGACATACAGGATACTGGGAGAGCTGGATGACCTCCATCACACTGACATACAGGATGCTGGGAGAGCTGGATGACCTCCATCACACTGACATACAGGATGCTGGGAGAGCTGGATGACCTCCATCACACTGACATACAGGATACTGGGAGAGCTGGATGACCTCCATCACACTGACATACAGGATACTGGGAGAGCTGGATGACCTCCATTACACACTGACATACAGGATACTGGGAAAGCTGGGTGACCTCCATCACACACTGACATACAGGATGCTGGGAGTTGTAGCTCTACCTCAGCCACACATGAGCACTAACACACACACAAACACACACACCATTCCACTAACACACACTCCATTAGCGCACACACAGATACATATACTCACCCACACTGCAGTAGCAGTGGGGGATTACACTGTCTCTGAGCGGAGAATCATACGCCTCATCTGTCTCTGTCGGGAGGGGGGAGGGGATTGGGGCATCTGTCACTACAGTTGTCCCTGCACTTCTCCCCTCTCCTGCTTGGCTCCGGACGTCATGTGACATTGGTCAGAAGTTTATCTTTAGCTTTGGAGCCAAGCAGGAGAGAGGAAGAGAGAAGGTGTCTGCCGCCGCGGGGCTGAAGGTGAAAATTGCGCCGCCTGTAATTCAGCAGGAGATGAACGTCACGTTACTTCTTCGGTTTTGGTCTGGCCGGTGGAAGCGGAGAGACGCTGAAGTCCCTGCCTGGGCTGCCCTTAGGGGTGTGCCAGCAGTGCGGCCGCCCAGCAGGAAGGGAGCACAACCTGTGGCCCCCTGAGCCCATATATCCGGCCCCCACCTCAGCACAGCAGCCTTGCTGAGAGACATCAAGGAAAAATGTCCTCCCCCCCGAACATGTGACTGCAGCCTGGCCCCATCCCCCGCCCCCCACAGCGTCTTCCAGCTCACAGATGCCCCTAACCCCGCCCCCCCTTCGGATGGAGAAAGATCAGCAGTGTGATCCTCCCCTGTACCTCCTCCTCATGGGCAGAGACATCTGTGTGGGTGAGTAAATGTATCTGTCTGTCTGTGTGTGTGTGTGTGTGCGCGTGTTAGTGCTCTGTGAGGTAGGACAACAACTTCCAGCATGCTCCTGTGTGTCTGTGGTAGAACAACAACTCCCAGCATGCTCCTGTGTGGTTGTGGTAGGACAACAACTTCCAGTATGCTCCTGTGTGTCTGTGGTAGAACTACAACTCCATCATCCTAAGCTGCCCCCAATGCTCCTCTCCTGGACCAGAGACAGATGAGCAGAATGAGCCTCCCCTCCACCTCCTCCTCATGGGCAGAGACCGTGTCATCCTACAGCTGCAACAGCTCCCCGCAGACCAGATATAGCAGCAGCATATAGTCCGGCCCTCCACCGCTCTGAGGGACAGGGAACTGGCCTCCTGTGTAATAAGTTTGGGGAGCCCTGGTCTAGGGTATATATGTGCCTACTTGTATGTGTATATGTGACTGCATGTGTGTTAGCAGGATATATATACTGTGTGCCTGTGTGTGTCTCTAAGATATGGGATGGGGATGGGCTGGCAATTAGCCTTGGGGGGGGGGGGGGCAAAAGAATATTCTGCACAGGGCGCCATCTACCCTAAGGCCGGCTCTGGTCCCTGCACAAAATGAAGACTGAGCCCTGGTGCATGCGCAGTGTCCTCATAGAGCCATTACACAGGGGGGTGTTAGGTGAAGTCCAGAAGAGGCTCCGGGCTCGGCCACCTGCTGAGACCCCAACACTCGGCCTTCAACTCTCGAACAACAACAGAATCTGGAAACAAGTTTGAGGCTGATGCATCATTTCCCACAAAGCGTAATCTGTAAAAACAAAGCCATTTAGCATCCCTATTCCTTCCGATACTTTGTCTTATTTGCTGCATTCATTTCCTCCTCTCCCCCCGTCCGTTGTAGATTTATTTTCCATCTTATTCTGCCGCTTCCAGCAGTAATTCAATCTTGTTCTCAGCTCCGTTCACTTATCATCTGAGAAGCCTCCAATCCTCAGGTTCATTTACATACTTAGGCTATGTTCACACACACTATTTTTTATGAAAACAACGGCCACTCCTTTCATATTGAAATGTGTTGCATTGACGTCAAAGCAAACAACGGCCATTGTTTTCTATGGCCGTGGAAATAATTGATATTTCAATTATTTACAGATGTTCTGCATTGGTTTCCTTGCTATTTTCACTGCAACAATGGCCGTTATTTTTGAGTGCCGAACAACAGCTGTTGTTCTTGCAATGTATGAACATAGCCAAGAGGATGTTCACACGGCGTACGGACAACGGATGTGGTTTGGCACTCAAAAACAATGGCCGTTGTTGCTGTGAAAATTGCACTGATTTTAATGTACTATGGCTGGAAAAGAATTGACATGTCAATTATTTGCACCTCCATAGTGAACAATGGATGTTGTACAATACATTGTGTGAACAACGGTTGATTAATTTCAATGCAACCCATTTTTTATTACAAGAACGGACGTTGTTAGTTACAGTGGTGGCAATAACTGAGATGTTAATTGGCTGCAGGTCATCGCGCACAGTGCCCAGTGACATCATCAGAGTATTTTCTCCTGGTACTCGGGATAGGAGGCGGGATAGCAATTAAATGGTTAATCACTGCAATGAAAGGATGCAGCTATGCAGTGAAATGTTTAAAGGAGAAGTCTCTCTAAACAAAGAAAAAAATCTCAGGCAGTCAGGGGGGTGAGTAATGAAGAAAGCATACTTACCCATCCCTGTACCTCCGCAGCGCTAACTTACCGATTCTTTCCAGCTGCAACATCATGTACCCAGCTGATGGACTGCCCGCTCAGTCAGTTCCTGGGGTGAAACACCGCTGCGGTCAGTGACTGGCTGAGCAGGTAATCCCTTAGCCCGGCCATGATGATGCAGCTGAAGGCGCAGGATATGCGATGTACCCGGCTGCTGGCCTGAGAATGGCATCCGGCAAATGGCAGCGGCAGATCAGAGTGGTGCGACAGGGGCATGGGGACAGGTAAGTATACTTCCTTTATCATGTTCCCGCACCCCCACCCCCCGCCTCATGTTTTTACTTTGGGTGGACTTATCCTTTAATTACTGCAATTAAATGATGCATTTGCATGCATATTCATTGTGTTCCTGCATATGTGGCACAGCCTGAGCGTCTCCTGCCCTATGAGAAGGTAACAGCAGATGACGGCTCTTTCACACAGGTTGATCATTGGCCAGGACAATTGTAAGAAATTCTCCGATAATCAGTGACAGTGATCTGCCGAGAAGCGAGAAAACGAGAAAATCCTTTTGTATCTCTATTGGCCGCACATCTCCCCGTGGGAATAGGGGATATGCAGCTGGTAGCAATATGTTAAAACGACAGCACAAACAAATCAGTGATGGTTGGTGCAGCCCGGACGCTTGATTCAGGCACTGCAAATGATGCCCATCTTGTTTGCATTGGCATTTGACTCCCAGTGGCAGGAAAAGTTGGATGCCGCCCTATAGTGTCTCCCTAGCAGCCCTAGAGTGACATCCAACTTCTAGCCGCCGGAAGTCAAATGCTGAACAGTTCAGGAAGTCTACTCAATGCTACTCTTTAATACTAGTGATACAAGTTAAAGGGGAACTGTGGTATCCCACTAGGGGTGTTATTGCTGTTCACACCCTTCGCAAAAGTCTATACTTTTTATGGTCTTATTGCAATCAAAGTAGTATTTAAATATGACCACTAGATGTCGCTATATTACGTGTTTAAGTGTGGAAACTGCACAGCTGAAGTGTCTTAAAGGGTTATTATCTGCGAGCCGGTAGGATCATTGCTTTCTTCTGTCCTATCACCTCCTCTCTTTCTGCTCTTCTATTACACTCTTTTCACCCAACCACAGCGCACTTTTCACGATGGGCAGGAAGTAACGCGGGAAGGGGAAAAAGTAGTCTAGTCTTAGTCAGTGCCCCGCATGGGTAGGACGTAGTACAGTGCTCGGCTTCAAACTTTTCACTTAGCAACTGTAGGCAGCACTATGCAGTGCTAAAGCCTTTTAGGAGAGGACTAACCAACAGATCATCTCAACCCACGCCGTGGATTATGAGTTACAACCGTGCAGGACAGTATCCACTATAAAAGACAAAGAGCTAGGAACTGATCCGGATGGAGCAAAGTTACTGGAAAGTCTATGAACTCCATCTCGCAGCACGAGTGTCAGCCAGGAAACCCTCAGCACTCTGCTCATCCCAGGAAACTAGGTCTGGGGCCTGTGTCACCCATTAGTACGGTTCGGCCAAAGCTTGTGGGCAGAAGGTGGTGTGAAGACTGTAGGAAGTGAACTACGCTACCTCAGTACAACTCTACCAACTCTACTACATCCTGCTCAGCACTTATCACGCAGATCTGGTGGTTCTATTTTTAAGTATTTATTGGAACTTTATTCAGTGTACCTCTCAGCTGTATTACCTGTTACCTATTTGCCAATAGTAAAAGCAGTCAACGTTATATAAGGAGTCTGTGATTCCTCATCACCACCTGCCCAGCAGATACAACGCAACCTTGGGAAATCTCCCCTTTCTGTGGGTGACGGGTCCTACTATCCGGGAGGGTCATTACACCGCTCTGGCCGCCTGTGAATACACTATCCTAAGAGAACCGGTAGCAACCCGACAGGACACCGAGCACAGGGGAGAAGGATACAACCGGCCTTACACTATAACAGCAGACCTTGCCATCACACCTGTGTGCCCACCTGGCACTGGCGTCACATGACAAAACCCTAAGGTCCGTCTGTATCTCGGCATCCACCACAGGAGTGGCGTCACACTTCCATCTAGCAAGTGACCGGTTGTCCCATCGCTATAACACCATCCGGGGGTCACCACAGAACTATCAGCAGGTGAGACGAATCTAACCTGCTGATATGTCCCTATTGCACAGAAGACGCCGAGGAGGAAGCTATGTCTCTTATAGCCTGTCTCTTACCTACCTCCTTGGTGCTCTTCCTGTGCTGTTAGTAGTGGAATCCACAGCTCGGTGCACTGTTAGGAGCACTGCATCACAGCGGGCTCAGCAGTGCTCCTGATGGTGCTCCAGACTGAGGATTACACGGCTAACTGCACCAGAACGAGGCGGAAGGTAAGAGACATCCTATAAGAGACATCCTATAAGAGACATCCTATAAGAGACATCCTATAGGAGATATCCTATAAGAGACATCCTATAAGAGACATCCTATAAGAGACATCCTATAGGAGACATCCTATAGGAGACATCCTATAAGAGACATCCTATAGGAGACATCCTATAAGAGACACACTATAGGAGACATACTATAAGAGACATCCTATAAGAGACATCCTATAGGAGACATCCTATAAGAGACATCCTATAAGAGACATCCTATAAGAGACATCCTATAAGAGACATCCTATAAGAGACATCCTATAAGAGACATCCTATAGGAGACATCCTATAAGACACATCCTATAAGAGACATCCTATAAGACACATCCTATAAGAGACATCCTATAGGAGACATCCTATAAGAGACACACTATAGGAGACATACTATAAGAGACATCCTATAAGAGACATCCTATAGGAGATATCCTATAAGAGACATCCTATAAGAGACATCCTATAAGAGACATCCTATAGGAGACATCCTATAAGACACATCCTATAAGACACATCCTATAAGATACATCCTATAAGAGACATCCTATAAGAGACATCCTATAGGAGATATCCTATAAGAGACATCCTATAAGAGACATCCTATAGGAGACATCCTATAAGACACATCCTATAAGAGACATCCTATAAGAGACATCCTATAAGAGACACACTATAGGAGACATACTATAAGAGACATCCTATAGGAGACACACTATAAGAGACATACTATAAGAGACATCCTATTAGAGACATCCTATAAGAGACATCCTATAAGAGACATCCAATAAGAGACATCCTATAAGAGACATCCTATAGGAGATATCCTATAAGAGACATCCTATAAGAGACATCCTATAAGAGACATCCTATAAGAGACATCCCTTCCTCCAAGAAAGCTTTTGTTTGACCATTTTGCACCTTTTCTTATAATGTTCGGAAAGTCAAACAGTAAATCTACAATCTAATTTCTTCTTTTTATTACAAAGCAAAGCGGCAAAATGAGGTTTGATAAATGTGATTCCACCTGCTGCTTCTTAGTATCGCATCTTATTCATATTGGAAGCTAAATCTTCTGAAGAAGATAAAATAAAAGCTCGCTAGACTCTATAAAGCCGGCGATGCAGCCGTCCCTCCCGCTCCTTATTGATCTGTCTTCTGACTGCTGCCTAATGGATCATAAGAAACTTCCAAGAAGGTAAAATCCGGCGTTCCAGCAACAGATGAGCAAGATTCCATCAAGTGAGGTAACATTGTTAGGCTATCTGCACACTACATAAATTTAAGAATAATCACGGCCATTGTTCCTCATTTGCAACAACGGCCGCAATTACTACAGAACTTATGTAGTGCTGCCTTCTATGAAATCCCGGCCAGAGTGTATACACATAGTATACACTCCGGCTGGGATCCCTAGCGGCACCGCAAAAAACTAACATGTCAGTTCACACAATGGAGCGTGCGGCTCTGGCCGCACACTCCATTGTGTGCAGCGAGGAATTTGGATGCATGCACGCTCACGGATGCGCCCACATCTATTGTCCACAAATATATTCAGCTTGTGTCTTTTATAGACAATCCGGAATAAAATGAGCTGCTCCAAAAGGTGCTTTCAGGATATACAATATACAGTATATATATATATATGTATATATATATATATAATTTCCTGGGGCAGCCTTAGGGCTGCATGCAACTCCTTAAGCCACCGATAATCAAATGCAGAGAGTTCGAGTTAAAGGAGGTTCCTAGGCTTAGACCCCCCCTGCCGTGAGCAGATCATTTCCTAATATAATAGTAGCCACTAGAGATGAGCGAGCACCAAAATGCTTGAGTGCTTGTTACGTGAGTATTTTCTAATGCTCAAGTGCTCCGCTCGAGTAATAGGTCCCATTTAAAACAATGGGAGTCTTAAGTATTTAACCAGGTACCCCCTGGTGGTGAGGGGAAGTATGGGGGGGGGGAAATTACCGTTCCAGTCTTCTATTTGAATACACTATTGCCATGCAGCCAATCGGGGTCTGCCGTCACACCTCAGCCGCCCATTGGCTCTGCGGCGACAGTGAGCATGGATGCAAAACCGGAGTGGTAGGTATACTGGTGAGTAAGGATGGTCCGAACCTGCACGGAGGTTTAAGACAGCGGGAATCATTGCTGAGAGTCCGGGTGCGTACCAACCCGAACCTCGGCAGGTTCGGACCATCCCTACTGGTGAGTATACAGAAAAGGAGATAAAGGAGCGTTGCACCTCACACCTATGGCTGACACTAATGTCTCTTGGCTACAAATAAAAACCAACGCCAGGATGATGGTATATAATTTGATCAAACCATATTGCCCCATGTACCACGTGCAGGTACCCTGGCCCACATGAGTCCCTACACTAACTCCACACTGCGTCAGTCAGTGACCGCCAACCCCGCAAAGCATGCACAAACAGGGAAGGGAGGCCATAGAACAGCCCTGCAACCCCACTGTCACAGGACCAATCCCCAAGGCCCCCCCAAAACCCAGAAGGCATCGCTGACGGAGAAATCTGCCACTAAGCAACACAAGTGTGAACATTGTCTAATCATAGGTGTGAGGTGCAGCGCTCCTTTCTCTTCTTGTCCGTATTTTACATTTCTCTCTTTTCTTAGTGCTTGCACTCCTCCTGGTAAGACCCACGTGAGCGCAATCAGCAGGAGGCACCTGTGCACACATGACTAGTACCTCCTATTTTTCCTATTTTACCTGCAGGAGCATTGGTGAGTGATAAGACCATGTTCACACTTGTGTTGCTTGGTGGCAGCTTTCTCTGCCAGTGGTGCCTGCTGGGTTTTGGGGGGGGGGATTGGTCCTGTGACAGTGGGGTTGCAGGGCTGTTCTATGGCCTCCCCTCCCTGTTTGTGCTCACTTTGCGGGGTTGGTGGTCGCTGACTGACACAGTGGTGAGTAAGCATAGGTACCCATGTGAACCAGGGGACCTGCACGTGGTACATGGGGCAATATGGTTTGATCAAATTATATACCAACATCCTGGCCTTGGTTTTTAAATGTAGCCGAGAGGTATTAGTGTCAGCCATCGGTGTCCATATACTGGTGAGTATACTCCCCACCCCCCATGTGGTTTAAAGTGTAACTGTCAAGATCCTCTGCTAATCCGGAAGGTCGGGTCTCTATGGATACAGAGATGCGATTTACTATCATGCCCCATAACCAAATATGAGGTGAGAATTATCGGTTGTGCTTTCTCCTTCATTAGACAATAATTACAGACCGAGCGCTGAGAACTTTTTATACTTTGTTCCAGTTATTCTGCTTGGATCTTGAAATTACGTCATCACCTATCTTGTCTTTTTTTCTGCCAATTAAAATTCTTCTTGCGTCCTGTGAATTCTCCGGATACGTAAGTGTACACATCTGCGCTTTCATCTGCTGATTCCGTGTAACAGAGATAGAACAGCTTGTAAATCCTAAATGTGTCACAATAGTGTATATTATGTTGGGCGGAAGTTACCGGATGACTCTGGGGAGGACTGGGTCACTATGGCTGACCCCTCTGACCCCCCTGACCCCTCTGACCCCTCTCTATCACTATTGCTACCTTGCGTCATTGTGTTACCACCTCGCTGCTTTTTCTAAGTGAAGAGTTTGAAAAGATTAATTTACAAAGAGAATCCTTTCATGTGTTTGTGCTCGGTGACGGCAGGACGGCCATACCTTCTCCCCGTCTCTTATTAATTACCTCGCCGTTCGTCTGACTCTGAGTTATGGGAATGTGGTGACTGATTTGTCGGCCACGGCTGCCAATTAACTATGTCGGAAATAAAGACCTTGTGAAATCCTACGTGGAAAGCTGCAGCTCACATAGTATGTACAATCCGAAAGTTCTTCTGGTTTCAGACTTTATGGCTATGCGTCCACTGTGGGAACATATCGGGGAAGGCGGCCGTCTCGCAACATAGATGGATGCTAATAACAGACAAAGATAGAAAAATGCTGCAGCAAAAGGCAAGTGTCCAGACTCACTGTTTTTATGGCATCATACATCAGAAAAAATGTTATTAAAAAAAGATCAAAAAGCCTCATCCAATTCAAAATGGTATCGATAAAAATTATGGATCCTGGCACAAAAAAAGCTCTTATACAGTCATATAGAAAAATATAGTCATAGTCATATAGAAAAATATAGTCATAGTCATATAGAAAAATATAGTCATAGTCATATAGAAAAATATAGTCATAGTCATATAGAAAAATAAAAACAAATATAGGGGTTGAAGCCATTTTAAGCAAATTAATTGAAAAAAAATTAAAAGGACTAAAATGAAACAAAACAAATATGAATTGGGAATCACGGACCCACAAAATACAGAAACCTCTTACTTTTCCCGTAACTTACATGGTGTAAGAACAAAATCCCCCAAAGTTTGATAAATTGCTGCTTTTTCTTTTCAATTTCACCCCCAAAATATTTTTTTATTTCAGTTTTGTTTTCAGTTTTATAGTAAAATGAGGAGTCATGAGAAGGAACAATTAGTCCCTCAAAAAAATAAGCCCTCATATGACTCTGTATATAGAAAAATATAAGAGATATGGGTTTTAGAGACGAGAAGGAAAAAAATGTTTTTGTTATATCTCATAGGTACTTGAAAAAATTATTTAAAGGAGAACTACAGTCAAACATTAAAACCAAGGAGGGCAGGGGGTGGAGGGAACATAATAATGAAGGGATACTTACCCATCCCGGTGCCCCCACAGCCACATTCTCACTGCTCATAGTCACCCGCTGGTGTCCTTCATCTCCCGGATCCTGTTTCATCATGACCTCACAGGAACTACCCGCTCAGCCAGTGACTGCAGAGGTGTCCGGCATTGGTCACTGATTGACTACGCAGGTATTTCTGAGCAGGGCCGTGATGTCACAGGACCAGAAGATACAGAAGACCAGAGGGTGACTGTGACCAGCGGTGCTGCGTTGCAGGGGAACCAGGATGGGTAAGTATTTTTTTTATTTTTGCCTTTATTGCATGTTACTGTTTGGCCCATATCTTGCACGTCTTGAAGACTTTTTCTTGGGTGTCTGTGATAAAACTGCAGATGTTAATTTAACCCAATGAATTCGTTGAACCTCTGGTTCTATTTTCAGCCAAATCCATCAGCTCCCTCAGGCTGCCATGCAGGAAAGACATCTACATACATACAAGCTGAACGAACAGCTGTGTCTGTATTTCCCAATAACTTCGTTTTATTAATGATATCTAAGTAAAAAGCAATTTTGTAAGAAAAGCAGCAAAAACAAACAATTATTGGATTACCTTTAAATACAGCGGCAGCGTGTACCTGCGGAATATTTCCTTTTATTTCTGCATTAGGGTGTCTGCCAGAAATGGAAAAACAAAATAATTAATTTGACTATTTACTCGGTTCATTTCCTTTCCATTCACTTTATTACATTTCAGAATTGCTCGGGTATTAGCTGAGAATATTGAGGACATATTGTATTGTATGTGAGGTGGAAGAACAATGTTGGAGAAGATAATAAACCAGGGAAGGAGCTCCGAATAAATGGGATTTCCACAAGAACAAATTGGATAAAGTTTGAATGTGTCTGAAATGTTAAAGGTTTAGCAATTATAACTAAAAACATAATAATACAATAATCCTGGTGTCACATGACCTGAAAATCCGGGACTGGTTACCGCTTTTATTTGGTTCCTAAATGTCCAGCTAGTTAGGTATGGGCTCTGTTCACACAACATTTTTCAATGCCTGTGCAGACAACGTCCGTTATTTTATACACTGTGTGCATTGGACGTCCCTCATTCCATTGACTTCAATGCATTGCATAGAGGTGAGTTACATCGCGTCAATGACAGACGTCTTTTCCTTTCTCTTTTTTTTTAACGTGTGAACATAGCCGTGCAGTGATATTGTTGTGTAGCTAGAAAGAGTTTGGTGACAACTGGTGACTGGTTCTTTGAAAATGGCAAAAAACTAATAAAAATGTGAAATTTACAGCTGCAATATTTAAATCAAAGACTCAGATGTAAGAAGCCGACCGTTTAATAATAATATTTATGTGTATAGTGCCAAAAGATTATACAGCACTTTGGTTTTTTATTCATACAGTACAGAGTGTTCAAAAAAGAAAAAAAGAGACCAAACACAGGAAGTCCCCGTCATTTGCATCCTTACAGACAGGGCTTAGTACTGATTTACAGCTTTTCCTGAACACGCACAAAGTGGGACAAGTCTTCACTGCTGCGTGTCTACATTCAGTAGCAGAGAATCATGGGGGTGCTTGCATTGTATGGTCAGCTCTCCTGTCACACAGCACCAAAACCTCTGTAACCACACAGTGACAATATACATAACACAGAGCATTGTCTCCTGGCAGCCGCAGAGCTGAGAGTAGAATTAGTAAGAGTTATTAATATAATTATCCTAAGTTGGTCGTTTTTTTGAGCAGAGAACAGACCAAATATCAGCACAGAGTGGCCGTATATACATTTCAACATAGAACACTAAAAAAATAATAAAGCTAGTATATTGCAAAACTGATTGCTAACACGACCCCTGTTGATTTCTTGAAATTTGCCGCGGTTTGTGCATTTATTTACTTGTTTTATTTGTAATTTATGAAAGTAAAACATTTTGTTTGCATTGTGTCTATTCTTTTCATTTCTGTTTTTTTTGTTTAGGTCTTTTTTTAGTGTAACTTTTGACGCCATATTGTATATAGCATAAGATCTCCTGTTTTTGCTTTCAGCTGTGATTATTTTATGAACTTTTTGGGCATAATACTTACCTTTTTGCTGAGTATATGTACTTATTTTTGTTGGCTTTATATACTTTGCAGATGGTGTAGCACTCTTGTTTCGTGGTGGCCATGTTAATATTTAAAGTAAATGCATCTTATTATATTTTTAAAAATATATTCTTTCTTATATTTTTCAAATTTTTGTATTGTGTTTTGGTGTAGATTATATTATTATTATGTTATATATTGAAAACATGTTTTTTTTTATGTTTTTTTTTTTACTTTTTTCTTTGTACGTTATCCAGTGATCTTCTGATCACTGTTACAGTCGACTTCTACTGTCGTGCAGTGTATTGTATATGTCAGCATTATGCTCACAGGCAATCTACACGGCCATGATTTGACAGCGGCATGCTATGAGTTAAACTACCTAGAACAATAAATCCAGGAAGTTACAGCAGGAGATGATAGTGACTGCTGATACTCTGTGATGCCGGTGCAGGAGCACAACAAACACTTCTTCTGATCCCGACGTAACAAGCTGACGGGATCAGAATAAGGCCCATTAGTGACCGCCATGAAAAGCCGCATCAGCCATCACTAAGGGGTTAATATCTATTCCTGATCCAATGAGCTTTTCATGTTATTCTTTAATTGTTCTTCATTTTTCCTAGAACTGTCCGTAAACTTTGCTTCCTTGGTGAGGCCAGAGCATGACGTTCTTTCAGCTGCATAATGGAAGCGCCTGTGATAAAACATTGGCTGCTAACTTCCTATTGGTAGGACGAGACTGAAAATATACAAAGAAAGGCAAAAATAAAAAAGCAATTATATGTAACAACCACCAGCACAAAGCGGAGACTCTTTAATTAACGTCGTCTGCATCGCGGAGCCGTCATTCTGCCGAATTATTCTTATATGAAAGCCAAAAACTCATAAAAAACCTTAATCACATAATGATGTAACAACCACCGGGCACCGAAGCTGAAAAGCAATTTAAGAGAAGCCGATGATGGTGTTACCTGGAGATATATATATATATATATATATATATAGAGAGAGAGAGAGAGAGAGAGAGAGAGAGAGAGAGAGAGAGAGAGAGAGAGAGAGAGTTTATGAGCCATACAATATACATATATATATATATATATATATATATATATATATAAAACATCGTATGTTAATGTTACCTGGAGATATAGATAGAAATATACATATATATATATATAGGAAAGGTGTGACAAATCCAATCCCTTTAAATTACATGTACAGTGAAATATAATTGTAAATCTTTTGGCTCTATTATTTGTGCATTGTTGGGGTAAATATTATACCCCTCATGTCGGACTGTGTTCCTTTCAATGGACTGTGTAATATCTGAGAGATTATAGTGAATAATAAGCCCATAACCCGTCATCTGTGCCCTTCATGTGTCCTGGGGACATTGCACTTATTGGGCTGTTTGTAAAAAAGTAAAGTCTGCAACTCCTATCAGAACTCTCCCCAATCTCCCAATCTAGTGACGTGTCCCATAGAGCAGTGATTTTCAACCTTTTTTGAGCCGCGGCACACTTTTTATACTTAAAAAATCCCGGGGCACACCACCAACCAAAATGGCACAAAATGACACTAAAACAGTACATATACATATAGTTAATAATATAGATTCTAAATGTATTTATACTCACTCAGTGTGAAACCTGGGCCTGTTTTCTTCTCCCCCCTGTGCTTCTCTCCACCATACTCCCCCCCCCCTGCTTCTCTCCCCCATGCTTCTCTCCTGTGCTTCTCTCCCCCATGCTTCTCTCCTGTGCATCTCTCCACCTACTTCTCCCACCTGCTTCTCTCCTGTGCTTCTCTCTACCATACTTCTCCCCCATGCTTCTCTCCTGTGCTTCTCTCTACCATACTTCTCCCCCATGCTTCTCTCCTGTGCTTCTCTCCACCATACTTCTCCCACCTGCTTCTCTCCTGTGCTTCTCTCCACCATACTTCTCCCCCCTGCTTCTCTCCTGTGCTTCTCTCTACCATACTTCTCCCCCATGCTTCTCTCCTGTGCTTCTCTCTACCATACTTCTCCCACCTGCTTCTCTCCTGTGCTTCTCTCCACCATACTTCTCCCCCCCTGCTTCTCTCCTGTGCTTCTCTCCACCATACTTCTCCCCCATGCTTCTCTCCTGTGCTTCTCTCCACCATACTTCTCCCCCCTGCTTCTCTCCTGTGCTTCTCTCTACCATACTTCTCCCCCATGCTTCTCTCCTGTGCTTCTCTCTACCATACTTCTCCCACCTGCTTCTCTCCTGTGCTTCTCTCTACCATACTTCTCCCCCATGCTTCTCTCCTGTGCTTCTCTCTACCATACTTCTCCCCCCTGCTTCTCTCCTGTGCTTCTCTCCACCATACTTCTCTCCCCCCTGCTTCTCTCCTGTGCTTCTCTCCCCCATGCTTCTCTCCTGTGCTTCTCTCCCCCATGCTTCTCTCCTGTGCTTCTCTCCACCATGCTTCTCTCCTGTGCTTCTCTCCACCATACTTCTCCCCCATGCTTCTCTCCTGTGCTTCTCTCCACCATACTTCTCCCCCCTGCTTCTCTCCTGTGCTTCTCTCTACCATACTTCTCTACCATACTTCTCCCCCATGCTTCTCTCCTGTGCTTCTCTCTACCATACTTCTCCCACCTGCTTCTCTCCTGTGCTTCTCTCTACCATACTTCTCCCACCTGCTTCTCTCCTGTGCTTCTCTCCACCATACTTCTCCCCCATGCTTCTCTCCTGTGCTTCTCTCTACCATACTTCTCCCCCCTGCTTCTCTCCTGTGCTTCTCTCCACCATACTTCTCTCCCCCCTGCTTCTCTCCTGTGCTTCTCTCCCCCATGCTTCTCTCCTGTGCTTCTCTCCCCCATGCTTCTCTCCTGTGCTTCTCTCCACCATGCTTCTCTCCTGTGCTTCTCTCCCCCATGCTTCTCTCCTGTGCTTCTCTCCACCATGCTTCTCTCCTGTGCTTCTCTCCTGTGCTTCTCTCCACCATACTTCTCCCCCATGCTTCTCTCCTGTGCTTCTCTCCACCATACTTCTCCCCCCTGCTTCTCTCCTGTGCTTCTCTCTACCATACTTCTCTACCATACTTCTCCCCCATGCTTCTCTCCTGTGCTTCTCTCTACCATACTTCTCCCACCTGCTTCTCTCCTGTGCTTCTCTCTACCATACTTCTCCCACCTGCTTCTCTCCTGTGCTTCTCTCCACCATACTTCTCCCCCATGCTTCTCTCCTGTGCTTCTCTCTACCATACTTCTCCCCCCTGCTTCTCTCCTGTGCTTCTCTCCACCATACTTCTCTCCCCCCTGCTTCTCTCCTGTGCTTCTCTCCCCCATGCTTCTCTCCTGTGCTTCTCTCCCCCATGCTTCTCTCCTGTGCTTCTCTCCACCATGCTTCTCTCCTGTGCTTCTCTCCCCCATGCTTCTCTCCTGTGCTTCTCTCCACCAAACTTCTCTCCACTGTTTCTCTCCCCCATCCTCATGTTTCTCTCCCCTGTTTCTCTCCCCCCTGCTTCTCTCCCATGTTTCTCTCCCCCATTGTTTTCTTCTGTTTCACAGGGGCACCTTAGTTTGGGGAACTTTCCCCGCGGCACACCCGACCATGTGTCGCGGCACACTGGTTGAAAATCACTGCCCTAGAGAGTATAGTACCCCAAGATAAGAGCACGTCATTACTCCAGCAGTATCGGTAATAAGTATCCAATCAGTTGGGCTCCAGCCAGGGGTGGATTACCTTTACCATAGGCCCCGGGCTGTTCACCAAGCCTGCCCCCCCCCCCCTTCTATGGCAGCACTAGCCTGGCGTTCATAATACCGGATAAATAATGTCATAATACCCTGATTTGTGCAAAATTACAGCAAAAAAGCAGCAAATGTTTAGTAAATCATGGCAGAATTGTAGCCAGGAGACAATACACCCATAAAGTACAAGTCTGTTTTGGTGGCCATGGGTCCCCAGGAGCTCAGAAACCACTACTGGGTCCAGCTGCTGGGACTCACACACCGGGGGTTCATTGTTCCCCAAGTGAATGGAGCAGTAGTGTGTAAGCCTAGCCATGGCTCCATACATGTTATGAGAGATAGCCGATTGTCAGCTTATCTGTGCTAGTTCCCTACAGAGTTAATGGGGAGGCTGTGACACCTGCATGTCCTTGCTGTATTGTCTCAGGGGCCAAGGGACCCCTATTCTCAGGATCTCCGAGGTCCCATAAATAATCCCCAATAATAGTTACAGTTACAATAGGCCTGAAAAGCATTCTTATCACTCCTGACGTCCTGACCACCAAGGGTACTAGATGAAAGTACCCCTTTAATTCCAATATATCTGATGTCCCTCACGGGCTTACACTTCCAGGCCCCTCTCAACATGGGACATGTGACCACTGAAGCCAATCACTTGTGGGTCAGAGGAGAGCCGGACAGGTTGCAGCCCATGTATGTCATCTATGTGGACACGGTGGTCGGCGGCCATATACATGCGTCATGATGCGACTCTACATATATCAAACAGCAAATCCAGGACACAAAGGCAAAGCTCTGCCCTGCATTTCCTCCAGATCTGCCATTCTCCCCGTCGCAGGAATCTATTGTGTGAACATACACTAAGCGTCTCAGGATTCCCATTGTAATTGTATTCTTGGTGGTTATAATGACTACCCTTCACCTACAGAGATAATGAGACCAAATCAAGTCCAAATAATCATTTCTGCAATAGTGATTATGATTTCTATACTCCGGAGAACGGCCGTGGGGAACAAGCGCTGACACATTTTATAACAAAAAAAAGCCGTATAATTGTTGTCTGAGAAAATAAATAGATGCGTTATAATTATATCATTATTCCAATTATGGAACACGGAGAGGAGTGTATCTATAATACAATGTAATGCAGCTATAATTGTACGATTCTTCATCTGCTGTATTGTTGGAATAAAACTGTGAAAACTAATCACAAAATAAGGAGCAGAAAGCCGCACTGGATTGATACATTGACTATGTTATTGGCCTCTCTCATTAGCAAAACCCTAAACTTACTTCCCAGATGTGTTATTAATAAACTATCACCGCAATATTACAGCTACAGATTAAAGAGATGCAAGAAGAAGAAGAAAAACTTGTACTCACATACTTGACTGCCTAATGCCCTACAGTGTGGGGATATCCGTCCTATAAGGGTAGTACAAGGCCCCAGGTCCCTGCACTGGGTGAAGCAGACTTCCAAAAACTCTTCAGAAGAGCCGCACGTTACACAGTAGAATACGTAGGCAAGTGGCAGCTTTGTCCTGCTGGGGTCGGTACCATACTGAGGTATACTGTCATATGTAGTGTTGAGTGTATCCCTGGCCTGGACAAGGTGATCCTCAGACAAGGTGCATGCTAGCTGACGTTACTGACTCTGAACACTCTCTCACACACTGCCTTTTTCTCTCCAACTCCGGACTAGAAGAAGACCCTCCCACCAGGCACTAAAGTCCTTTTATAGGGGCAAACTAAGTCTCCCAGTGATTGGTGGGGCAGTGTAGTGCAACAAAAAACAGATAGGACAGAAAAGGAGTGAAACAGGCCAGCACCTGTGATTGGACATAAGGATAGCATGTGACATACAAGAGTTATCCCAGTGCATTCTTTCAGCTCATTAGAGAATACCGAAAAATGTAGCAGTGACACCTAGTGGGGGAAACACAGAATACACTCAGACCACATCCCACTGTGGGAACCTAAGACGAGTTGCTTTGCCCAGGTGTAATAGAAAGTTTAGTGGCACACCTGTGCTGGGACACGGCCTTTATCAGCTGCCGGACCCTTTTATTGTATGGTTTTCTCTGATACAGTTGGTTTTAGATGTTTTTAATGGTGTCGGGCTTCTCTATGCTTATTGTATATTTCATAGACTTTTTAGTGCATAATAAAGGATTTGAGTTCTATATCAGTGGTGATGTGTTCTATAGTATACGCTATATGGTAAATCATGGTGTATATCCTCCTGGAGCTCCCGGGATTTAGCAGATTTTTAGCAGATAGTCTGTAATATTCCGTTTTACGGTCGGCGTTACACTCCTAGATTTCATGGAAATATGTGACAAAACTTTTACTGGAAACTGGAAACTTCCCGGCACATTTCCCCTCCATGTAATTATGTTACAAAGCCGATAAAACTGATTGTTGTTTTTTTCATTATTGATTTAGCTCATAAAATCCATTTAGGAGAAGGAGCCTCTAAATACACTTGCCCTTTCCGTATGAATGGGAGAGAAATGATTGAAATTGCTTTTAACCATGCGGCTGCCGGGAGCCGAAACGCAGAATCAAAACCCTCGAAGAGAATGGAGCAGATCTCTGGAATACACAGAGGATGGACTCGGGGCCATATGTATCCATAAAACCTCCCATCTTATTACAGACATAAAATATATCTATATGTGTAACCTTCAACTTGTATTAGTCGCTCACAATGGATTTTGCGGACACGGCTCGGCTCTTCTTACTCCTTACAGCTGACAGTGAAAGGGAATATAAGCAACAGGCACAGTATATTTGGGCGGGCACAAACTGTATATGTATAAATACTGTATAAAGCAATAATAATATCTAAGCACTGAATGTGACCTCACCTATGATGATGATGATGATACATCAATTTGATGGTCAGAACATTGTCTACAGCAGTGCACAGGGGTGCGTACAGGGGCGTGCACAGGGGTGCGTAATGGGGCGTGCACAGGGGTGCGTACAGGGGTGTGCACATGGGGGGGTGTACAGAGAAGTTTGTAGAGGCATGCTCAGGGGGCGTGCACAGGGGTGTGTACAGGGGCGTGCACAGGGGGGTGTACAGAGGTGTGTGTAGGGGCATGCTCAGGGGGCATGCACAGGGGTCTGTACAGGGGCGTGCACAGGGGAGTGTACAGAGGTGTGTGTAGGGGCATGCTCAGGGGGCGTGCACAGGGGTGCGTACAGGGGCGTGCACAGGAGGGTGTACAGAGGTGTGTGTAGGGGCATGCTCAGGGGGCGTGCACAGGGGTGTGTACAGGGGCGTGCACAGGGGGGTGTACAGAGGTGTGTGTAGGGGCATGCTCAAGGGGCATGCACAGGGGTCTGTACAGGGGCGTGCACAGGGGGGTGTACAGAGGTGTGTGTAGGGGCATGCTCAGGGGGCGTGCACAGGGGTGTGTACAGAGGCGTGCACAGGGGGGT
Organism: Dendropsophus ebraccatus; assembly: GCF_027789765.1. Classification (NCBI taxonomy): domain Eukaryota; kingdom Metazoa; phylum Chordata; class Amphibia; order Anura; family Hylidae; genus Dendropsophus; species Dendropsophus ebraccatus. Next base: position 72,473,256 of record NC_091468.1, on the reverse strand, counting down.
GTACAGAGGTGTGTGTAGGGGCATGCTCAGGGGGCGTGCACAGGGGTGTGTACAGAGGCGTGCACAGGGGGGTGTACAGAGGTGTGTGTAGGGGCATGCTCAGGGGGCGTGCACAGGGGTGTGTACAGAGGTGTGTGTAGGGGCATGCTCAGGGGGCGTGCACAGGGGGGTGTATAGGGGCGTTGCACGGCTGCTGGTCAACCAGCATTGATTGGTCACCTCGTAGTGACACCACCAGTACACCTTGCTTTCCATTTGGTGTGATCCATCCTGTCATCAAGAAGGTGCACAGAGGATATATAGGATGTAGTAATGAAGCAAGATTTGCCTGCAAAGTCTGTTCACCTCAGCGTCTTGCTATGATGAAGCTGGTCTGGGTCATCTCCCTGCCATGCTAGCCGATGGGGAAGCCACCAGATTGATAGGTGCGGTCCCAGCTTCCACGTGGCGTTCTGCCATAATATTCCCCCCACTATGGCGTGCTGAGAGGGTGGGAGAAATACCCCCAAACACATTACACCTGGGGTTCGCAGAGTTATTCAGAGATGATAGTTGGGTCTCTGCCCTGAGGAAAGTGGAGATGAATAAGCTTTTCATGGTTGGGAGGATCCTTGCGTCTTCCCCTCATGATCACCGAGTTCTCCTCTCTGCACAGTGTTTTAGTCTGGTTAGTGGTCTTGCCTGGTTATTCTGGTTAGTGGTCTTACCTGGTTATTCTGGTTCGTGGTCTTTTCTGGTTATTCTGGTTAGTGGTCTTATCTGGTTAGTCTGGTTAGTGGTCTTTTCTGGTTAGTCTGGTTAGTGGTCTTATCTGGTTAGTCTGGTTAGTGGTCTTATCTGGCTATTCTGGTTAGTGGTCTTATCTGGTTATTCTGGTTAGTGGTCTTATCTGGTTAGTCTGGTTAGTGGTCTTATCTGGTTAGTGGTCTTATCTGGCTATTCTGGTTAGTGGTCTTATCTGGTTATTCTGGTTAGTGGTATTATCTGGTTATCCTGGTTAGTCGTCTTATCTGGTTATTCTGGTTAGTGGTCTTTTCTGGTTATTCTGGTTAGTGGTCTTTTCTGGTTATTCTGGTTAGTGGTCTTGTCTGGTTAGTGGTCTTTTCTGGTTATTCTGGTTAGTGGTCTTATCTGGTTAGTCTGGTTAGTGGTCTTTTCTGGTTATTCTGGTTAGTGGTCTTACCTGGTTATTCTGGTTAGTGGTCTTATCTGGTTAGTCTGGTTAGTGGTCTTTTCTGGTTAGTGTGGTTAGTGGTCTTTTCTGGTTATTCTGGTTAGTGGTCTTTTCTGGTTATTCTGGTTAGTGGTCTTTTCTGGTTATTCTGGTTAGTGGTCTTGTCTGGTTAGTGGTCTTTTCTGGTTATTCTGGTTAGTGGTATTTTCTGGTTATTCTGGTTAGTGGTCTTATCTGGTTATTCTGGTTAGTGGTCTTATCTGGTTATTCTGGTTAGTGGTCTTATCTGTGAAGGATCCGGAGCTCTGGAGTTTTGCTGCCGTGTCAGTCGGGCCCCTAACGTGACTTTTTAAAATATAAGATGATTCTTTCTCTGTCTTTTCTTTTCCTGTAACTTCAATAAAACCAAACGTGTGCAGTAATTTAATCAGTTATTTCTTCAGGACATATATAAGTATTTCTTCTTCTTTTTTCTACTATTGGTATCTTTTTACTTCTGGCATTACCTATTTATTACTCACATCTGTAGTTACATAGATATAGAGAGACCCGGGATATAGAGAGACCCAGGATATAGGGAGACCCGGGATATAGAGAGACCCGGGATATAGAGAGACCCGGGATATAGAGAGACCCAGGATATAGAGAGACCCGGGATATAGAGAGACCCGGGATATAGAGAGACCCGGGATATAGGGAGACCCGGGATATAGGGAGACCAAGGATATAGGGAGACCCGGGATATAAAGAGACCCGGGATATGAAGAGACCCGGGATATAAAGAGACCCGGGATATAAAGAGACCCGGGATATAAAGAGACCTGGGATATAAAGAGACCCGGGATATAGGGAGACCCGGGATATAGAGAGACCCGGGATATAGAGAGACCCAGGATATAGAGAGACCCGGGATATAGAGAGACCCGGGATATAGGGAGACCAAGGATATAGGGAGACCCGGAATATAGAGAGACCCGGGATATAGAGAGATTCGGGATATAGACAGACCCCGAATATAGAGAGACCCGGGATATAGGGAGACCCAGGATATAGGGAGACCCGGGATATAGAAAGACCCGGGATATAGAGAGACCAAGGATATAGGGAGACCCGGAATATAGAGAGACCCAGGATATAGGGAGACCCGGGATATAGAGAGACCCGGGATATAGAGAGACCCAGGATATAGGGAGACCCGGGATATAAAGAGACCCGGGATATAGGGAGACCCGGGACATAGAGAGACCCGGGATATAGGGAGACCCGGGACATAGAGAGACCCGGGATATAGGGAGACCCGGGACATAGAGAGACCCGGGATATAGGGAGACCCGGGATATAGGGAGATCCGGGATATAGAGAGACCCGGGATATAGGGAGATCCGGGATATAGAGAGACCCGGGATATAGGGAAACCCGGGATATAGGGAGACCCGGGATATAGAGAGACCAAGGATATAGAGAGATCCGGGATATAGGGAAACCCGGGATATAGGGAGACCCGGGATATAGGGAGACCCGGGATATAGGGAGACCCGGGATATAGGGAGACCCGGGATATAGAGAGACCCGGGATATAGAGAGACCCGGGATATAGGGAAACCCGGGATATAGGGAGACCCGGGATATAGAGAGACCCGGGATATAGAGAGACCCGGGATATAGGGAGACCCGGGATATAGGGAGACCCGGAATATAGGGAGACCCAGGATATAGGGAGACCCAGGATATAGGGAGACCCGGGACATAGGGAGACCCAGGATATAGGGAGACCCGGAATATAGAGAGACCCGGGATATAGAGAGACCCGGGATATAGAGAGACCCGGGATATAGGGAGACCCGGGATATAGAGAGACCCGGGATATAGAGAGACCCGGGATATAGAGAGACCCAGGATATAGGGAGACCAAGGATATAGGGAGATCCGGGATATAGAGAGACCCGGGATATAGGGAGACCCGGGATATAGAGAGACCCGGGATATAGAGAGACCCGGGATATAGAGAGACCCGGGACATAGAGAGACCCGGGATATAGAGAGACCCGGGATATAGGGAGACCCGGGATATAGAGAGACCCGGGATATAGAGAGACCCGGGATATAGAGAAACCCGGGATATAGGGAGACCCAGGATATAGGGAGACCCAGAATATAGAGAGACCCGGGATATAGGGAGATTTGGGATATAGGGAGACCTGGGATATAGAGAGACCCGGGATATAGAGAGACCCGGGATATAGGGAGACCCAGGATATAGAGAAACCCAGGATATAGGGAGACCCGGGATATAGAGAGACCCGGGATATAGAGACACCCGGGATATAGGGAGACCCGGGATATAGGGAGACCAAGGATATAGGGAGATCCGTGATATAGAGAGACCCGGGATATAGAGAGACCCAGGATATAGGGAGACCCGGGATATAGGGAGACCTGGGATATAGAGAGACCCAGGATATAGAGAGACCCGGGATATAGGGAGACCCGGGATATAGAGAGATCCGGGATATAGGGAGACCCGGGATATAGAGAGATCCGGGATATAGGGAGACCCGGGATATAGAGAGACCTGGGATATAGAGAGACCCGGGATATAGAGAGACCCGGGATATAGGGAGACCAAGGATATAGGGAGATCCGGGATATAGGGAGATCCGGGATATAGGGAGATCCGGGATATATATAGACCCGGGATATAGAAAGACCCGGGATATAGAGAGATCCGGGATATAGGGAGACCCGGGATATAGAAAGACCCGGGATATAGAGAGACCCAGGATATAGGCAGACCCAGGATATAGAGAGACCCGGGATATAGGGAGACCCGGGATATAGGGAGACCCAGGATATAGGGAGACCCAGGATATAGGGAGACCCAGGATATAGGGAGACCCGGGATATAGGGAGACCCGCGATATAGGGAGACCCGGGATATAGGGAGACCCGCGATATAGGGAGACCCAGGATATAGGGAGACCCGGGATATAGAGAGACCCGGGATATAGAGAGACCCGGGATATAGAGACACCCGGGATATAGGGAGACCCGGGATATAGGGAGATCCGGGATATACGGAGACCCAAGATACGAGAAGTAGAAATAAAAGCTGATGTTCTGCTGCTTCACGCTCTGCATTTAGCTCAGGCCTCACTGACATTTTGAAAGATTTTTGCAAGTTAAAACCTAGAGATTTGGCCCTGAAGTTTTCTACACAGAGATTCATAAATGCAGCTAAAATATGGGCAAAATAAAATGTATAGTAAAATATAAAATGTATTAGGTCAGGTATCAGGTTACAATAGGAATTGGATCCCAGCAACAATTATAAGCTGAAAATATTGTATCTTCAGATGAGAATTAGATGGGGAACTAGTACAGGATAGAAGGTTCTGGAGCCCCAAAATGTCATCTAAACAGAAGAAGAAATAAATGTGGATGGAAGAAAAATATACAGAAAACTAGTACAGAGACAGAAAGTTCTATATAGAATCCAGATAAAATAGAGACGCTGGAAGCTGTAAATGACTTTCTATATAGATAACCTCCCATTCTTCATTCGTCTTGTACAGTATACAAAGAATATACTATGGAGCTGCCCTTCCCTGGTGTCTATAGAAGCAGCTCATCTTGGCCCAGGTAGAGAACAGTACAGAACATGTAGTTCCCTGTAGTACTGTAGAGAGGCGCTGTTAAATAATATTTAGTATAGGAAAGAAGTCCAAGTGCATTCAATGGTATGGTAGAAAAATGCTTGCTTTATTCGTTCCTTATGTTCATATCAGCATGGTGCAGGTAAAGGGGGAGAGGGACGCCAACACCTTCCACTAGAGATGACAGCTGTTTCACGCCTCCTAATTGGCGCTTTTTCAGATGTTAAATAATAAGTGCAGGAACGTTAGTTATACAGGTGTTTTACCAGTGCCCACTCTGATTGGTCGGCTCTTCCAACCATTCTTACATGTCTTTGGCATTGGCTGTTAAGTATACTTTCAAAGTAGAATAATATCTGACTTTTTCTTTTCCATCAGGGGAATCGAGCCTAAAAAAAACTGTTGTTGGTCTCTAGATTGCTGATTTACCCCTAGGTCAACACTCCTACACAGTTAGGCTTGGAGATTCAACTATATCTGATTGCAGATCAGTCCTCTGTAGGCGGCTTATGATTGAAACAAACATTCAGAGACACTGACTGACAGCTGATCGAGCAGGAGGCCGGGCAGCAGAGATTATTCATTAAGATGAGGGAGAAGAAAGCAGTGGCAAGGTGTACCAGACTGCGGCGCAGACTCTGAACCACAACTCCTCATTGACTCATCATTACAGTAGGAGACCTGAGATTGCACATAATCCACTGCACGGACAAATTACCAAAGTATTTCATGTTCACTAGGGGACTGACAGCTACAGCACACTGACAGCACCTCTGGTAGGGCCTGTGGCATGGGTAGGACCTACTGTTCTGCAAAGCGAATTCCGTCCGTTTTATTAAGGAAATTCTAAAAATTTGATTGAAAATTTGGGAAGCTCAAGTTTCGCTCCTCTCTAACCTTTTTGACCACCAGGACTCCTATTCTAGCACCATGTAGCGCTCAGCCTTTGGTAGGAAGTTACGTAGAAAGGGTAACTATAACCTTTAGCTGGCGGCAGGATGCGCTGTGCTCCTGAGCGCATATACAATGCAATCAGCTGCACTGCTGAAAGAAATCCGTATCCAGCGTGTTCCTTCATCGGGAGCAGCGGCAGGTTTCTGGACGGCGTATCCTGACGGCCGCTAGAGATTCTGTAACGATACGGCATGAGGACTGTGTAAATGTTTTGAATCCTGTTGGTGTCGTGTTAGCAGAGTAGAGCCCCGCGGGAGCTGAATAGATTTAACGTCCTGGGTGCAAGTTGTTTTGTTTTTTTTTGCTTTAATCATAAAAATTGCTGAATCCATAAATGAAAGAGTGGCCGTTCTTTATCTGCCTGTCCGGTCATATAATGAGGCAGCTGTCCTATAGCATTACTATATAGGTTATACAAGGCCTGATCCCAGCATTGCCTCCTCTGCTAAATCCAAATCAATGGATGTAATTGTTTTTTATTGATTGGCGAAGTTGAAGCAGTTGTTTGAGCGTTTTATCTTGTGTAGACGCTATTCGTCCTTTATGTCAATGCGAAGCGTCAATGGTGTTAAATGTTTTATAACTGTTCTCGCCTCGTCCTGGGAACAGAAACTGTTCCGATGGCTGAAGGAGAAAACACGCTAAAAGGAATGGCAGTCCAATGAAACACTCCAGATGACCCATGTATATTGTTTCTCTTATCTTCTTGTACTAACATATATATATATATATATATATATATATATATATATACACACTTAATTGCATATATTTGCATATATGCGACTTTTTGATCACATTTTATTCAAATCTTTTCTGGATTTGATTTGTCCAAAAATGCTAAATTTTGCACTTTGGAATTTTTTTTGGCGCTTACGCCATTTACTGCGTGAGATCAGGAATGTGATAACTTAATAGTTCGGGCGATTACGCATGCGGCCATACCAATTATTTATTTATATTTATAAAACGGGAAAAGGATGTGATTTTAACTTTTTTAGGGGAGGTTTTTTTTTTGTTAATAAAAAAACTTGAATTTATTTTTTTTTTTTACTTTTAGTCTGCCTGGGAGACTTTTGTTATTACTGCAGTGATCTCCCATATAGATCACTGCAGTATACTTAATACAGCACTGATCGATGAGATCAGTGTTACATTACTCTGGTCTGCTGCAGCCCAGATCTATGGATTACCAAGGCGGGATCAGTATCATTCCGATGCTGAGGCCCGACTCGGCAAGAAGAAAGGACCCCCCACTCCGCGCATCACGTCGCAGGGGTAGATCCCCCTCACTACACACCACAGATGGGGCATACAAGCTAATTAAATGCAGCTGTCAGCTTTCACAGCTGCATTTGAATGGCTTAATTGGCAGAGCGTTGCGGTCCGCCGTGTCAGCCTGTGGTCCCCGGCTGCAGATAGCAGCTGGGAGGCACAGGCTGCAGAGCGGGGTCATGGAGTGACCCCTCTCTGAACTCCCCTACCCGCTGCACAAAGTGTCAGCACGTTCACATGCGGGAAGGGGTTAAACATCTGTAGTATTCCCATGTTGGTTAAAATGTTTCTGTCATATATAAAAAATATAAAAATGCATATACTGTATATAGTAAATGCTTGCTTTATATATGCTGTTGATTTTGAGTTTAATATTGCAGCTCCCCATTATGCTGCTCATGCCTCTGCACTTTTTATTATGACATTTGCCTTAGATCAGTTAATTTACACAGCTGCAGCAGTGCACAGGAGCGTGAAGAGAGACGTGTACAGGGGGCATGTACAGGGGGGCATGTACAGGGGTGTGTACAGGGGGCGTGTACGGGGGGCGTGTGCAGGGGCATGTACAGGGGTGTGTACAGGGGCGTGTACAGGGGGGCGTGTACGGGGGGGCGTGTACAGGGGCATGTACAGGGGCGTGTACAGGGGGTGTGTACAGGGGGCATGTACAGGGGGCGTGTACAGGGGGCGTGTACAGGGGCATGTACAGAGGCATTTACAGGGGGCGTGTACAGGGGGCGTGTACAGGAGCATGTACAGGGGTGTGTACAGGGGCGTGTACAGGGAGCGTGTACGGGGGGCGTGTACAGGGGGCATGTACAGGGGGCGTGTACGGGGGTCGTGTGCAGGGGCATGTACAGGGGTGTGTACAGGGGGGCGTGTACGGGGGGCGTGTACAGGGGCATGTACAGGGGTGTGTACAGGGGTGTGTACAGGGGGCGTGTACAGGGGGCGTGTACAGGGGGCGTGTACAGGGGGCGTGTACAGGGGCATGTACAGGGGTGTGTACAGGGGCGTGTACAGGGAGCGTGTACGGGGGGCGTGTACAGGGGGCATGTAAAGGGGTGTGTACCGGGGGCGTGTACAGGGGGGCGTGTACAGGGGCATGTACAGGGGTGTGTACAGGGGGCGTGTACAGGGGGCGTGTACGGGGGGCGTGTACAGGGGCATGTACAGGGGTGTGTACAGGGGGCGTGTACAGGGGCATTTACAGGGGTGTGTATAGGGGTGTGTACAGGGGGCGTGTACGGGGGGCGTGTACAGGGGGCATGTACAGGGGGCATGTACAGGGGTGTGTACGGGGGGGGCGTGTACAGGGGCGTGTACAGGGGGCATGTACAGGGGTGTGTACAGGGGGCGTGTACGAGGGCGTGTACAGGGGGTGTGTACAGGGGGGCATGTACAGGGGTGTGTATAGGGGTGTGTACAGGGGGCGTGTACGGGGGGCGTGTACAGGGGGCATGTACAGGGGGCATGTACAGGGGTGTGTACAGGGGGCGTGTGCAGGGGGTGTACAGGGGGCGTGTATGGGGGGCGAGTACAGGGGGCGAGTACAGGGGCGTGTACAGCAGCTGGACAATAATCCCAGCTTCCTTCTCTGCAGTATATAGGGGATATTATAGGAGCCGGACTGTACCCACTGGCTGAGGGACAACTGGAAATCAAAGCTGGGACCTAAAGCTGATATAAAGGACATGTATAAGTGATATAATAACCAGAACCAGGGCTCCTCCTCATGTACACACATTACAGCCTATCCTTCATATATTAGGCCACTTAAAGGGCTTTTCTTGTTTCAGCAAATAAATGTTGTCTCTTTATTATGAAATTCTTAACAATTTTCAGATATAATTTCTGCCTCAATTTCTGCTCACTATTATTACGGGTGCAGAACTGATTGAAAGAGCTAAAATTACTTTCTGACACCAGAAAACTCCTTCGAGCTCTATTGTAAAACCCATTGATCATAGAGCGGGGATCAGGAAGATTTGCTGCTGTTTGTTGTGTTTGTGTTGCCGGCCGCACGTTATAACATATGTCTGTGGACTCGCACCTTTAGTTTACATTTTTAATGCCCCATTAACTCTGCAGTAAATATCATCCATCATGTCAGCATCGGGGCCGGGGGTCGTGTTAGAGCCGACCTCGCCATGTAACATCTATGCGCTATTTATAAAGCGTCCAGACCCGGCTGCTGCTGAATACGTGAAGTCTCCAGATAAGAAAGGATAAGACTCCAGCCTTGTGATGTTACAGCCAAAGCCGACATTAATTACTAATAATCCTATGTAATACAATTACTGGAAATTATTGATTGCCCCCCCCCCCCACTGGGAGAGATTATCTGTCAATGTGACGTTTAACACTTTAATTAGAGCGTAATCGCGTCTCGCTGGCAGTAACTGGTCATTCACCTGGTTCAATTATAGTGACCATGTCTGATCGGTGACCCCCGGGACACGGCGCTCACTTACCTTCCTACCGCTGCTAATATGCTACATTCTGTAAGTGATGCAGAACTTTATTCTGGTCGGGTTCACACTGTGCGTTTTGCAGTCAGTTTAACCTATACATTTTATTTAAAAAAAAAAAAAACTAATTAAAAAACAAATACAATCTGTTTGGATCCATTTTTCCATTGACTTTCCATTAAAATAAAAAGGGATTGAAAGGGCTACGTTTTTTTTTTTTAAGCGCACATAAAAATGTGGCTGACCGTGATTTTGTGCATTTTAAAAGTAACCATTTAAAAACAGATACGTAAAACAGGCTGTAAAAACGCATTGTGACCGTGGCCGTACCCTGATGAATATACTGCTGTATATGTGATGTGTGTTTCGTTCTAAAAAAAAAAAATCAGGTGGCTCTTAAAATGGTCACATGACAGAATTTTGCCCATATCCTCATAACCACTGGTGCCCGCTCTATACCGGGCCGATCCTAGCAGCTGGGACTGGGGCTAATAGCCAACATGGATCAATATCTGTTGCCGACTATTAACTCAATGTAAGCAAGCGCAAGCATTAGCGATGTCCGTGCAGCCCTTGGCTAATAAGTGTAAAATAATGCACTATACATACCATTCCGCGCTCCCTGGCGTCCTGTAGTTTTGGCCGCTCCCTGCAGTGTCTGAAGTCACAGACCGCTCAGCCAATCACCAGGACAGTGCCGTAGCCAGTGATTGGCTGAGCGTCTGTCACTTCAGACACTGCAGGTGTGGTGGACGACCAGTAGTGGTTGATCGGAATATAGCTCAGCCAGGTGTTACGCTGTCGTAATGTCAGTGCCGGTTGGGCACACAGGTATGGTGGCACACCTGCTTCTATTTTAGTGAGGCTGGCTATACCCTTTCCCTTGTGGTGGGTAACCTGCCAGGCAGTTTGGAGGTCCCTTGGATACTTATCACAGTGGTCTGGAGTGGAGTTGTGACCCAACCGGATTATTGGTACCACGGCCAAAGAAAGGGGAGGTGACCCAAGGAAGATGTAATGGCTGTGTTGGTGCTTGGATAAGGATCACAGAGTCTCGTTACAGTAAATAAACTCTTCTTTACTGCAGGAATACTTGATACAGTGATACACAGTGAGTTTCAGCTTGATAAGTTACTTTAGACCTTAGTGACCAGATCTGTGCTGAGAGCTGAGGAGGAGTACAGTCATGCTGACTGAGCTGCGTGCTGAGAGATAGAAGAAGTTCAGAGAAGTACAGAGGAGGATGTCAAGAGAGTCCCAACCCAAAGTAGTAATGTGATGTGCCGGAAATTGAGACGTAGAATAACTTGAGTAGAGAGAATACTTGTGCCGTGTTTTGACTCTTTGGTCTTTGCACCACCTATTGCCCACCAGTGTCGGGCGACCCATCCTAGAGGCTGACACATGCCCCAGACCTTGTTACCTGGGATAAGCAATGTGGCCAAGATTTTCTGGTGACACCCGCGCTGCAAGATAGAGTACGTAGGCTTCTAGCAACTTTGCTCTATCCGGATCAGTTCCTTTTTCTTTAGGATACTCTCCTGCACTTTTAAACTTGTTCACAGTGTGGGCTGGGATGATCCCTGACTTGTCCTCTCTAAGTGTGCGTTCAGCATTGCATAGTGTGTAGAAGTGCTGCTTTCAAGAAACAGGTGTCTGTCCCCATGTGCGTCCATCCACTATAGAATCCAAAGTAAGATTCACTAAGTTGTGGCTACACTTCCTCTCCCCATGTGACAACTTCCTACAGCCTCAGTAACATGTGCTGTGAGTGGGTGAGAAGAGAGTGCAAGGAAATGAGAAGGATAGAGATAGGTAGAAAGAGAAAAAGCTCTCATTGGTGCACAGATCAAAGAGACAATAACCCTTTAGACACCACATCTGTGCAATACTTAGGTATACAGTACCTATACTAGCGACATCTAGTGGCAAACTTAAGCAATACCTCTCCAACACTGACACTTTAAAGTACAGGCTTTTGCGAAAGGTGTAAGAACAAGCAACACCCGTGGTGGGACACCACACAGGGAGCGTCCAAAGGTAGCAGACATCAGGGAGCACAGAGAGGTACTGTATGTATAACTATTGTTTTCTATTTTCACATCAGCCGGCAGATGATGATTTTTAGGTTCGGACCAAAAGATATAATCGTTGCTATCGGCTGATTGTTGTCTTTATTACACAAAGTGAAGATCTGCTGAATCTGTCTGATTTCGGCAGATTATTGGTTTTTGTGATGTGGCCTTAAGACACCTCCGATGCTGCCCTGGCCATTGAACCGTGCCCGGTTGACACACATGATGTTAGTCTATCCCCGAGGACCAACCGGGCATGAAGCACTTCTATAATATACTATAGCTGCTGTAAAATATAGTATAGCTGCTGTATAATATACTATAGATGGCATATAATATACTATAGCTGCTGTACAATATACTATAGATGGCATATAATATACTATAGATGATATATAATATACTATACTGTATATCAAAAGAAGGGGTAATGCACAGCTAGGTAACTGGTGCTAATGGTGTGACATACTATACAAGCCGCAAATCCGAATGTAAGAAACAGAGGTATGTCAGAACTCACCAAGCACACAAATATCAATTAAAAAATAAGTATACATAATCTTTATTCATATATCTGTGCATACACAAAACAACCCTATATAAGCCCTAAATTAAAATCACTTAAAACACCCAATTGTATCCAGGAGGGACCCTTTACAATACATAGTATCCCTACCTCCCTGTACTCAGCTGCTATATTAGAACCAACACTCTATACAATACATATATATGCAATACACCCATTTAAGAATAAATATATATACCAAAAAACTTTATACACATATATATACAAAGTGCAAGTGCATAAGCCCTCAAAGTGCAATATACATAAATAAATAAATAAATAAATGACCATATATCCAAATGGTGGCCTAAGTCAAAAAAGATCTACCAAGGAATATTCACAAAATAGAGTGTGGTCAGCTGAGTTCGGGACGTAACGCGTAGGGTGTCTTGACACCACCCAGCTGACCACACTCTATTTTGTGAATATTCCTTGGTAGATCTTCGGTGGTAGCGCTCACCTCGTCTTCTACCAATAAGCTGTTTTCCAGATGTCCCAAACAATCGGAAAGGGGATTCATCAGAGACAATGACTTTCCCCCAGTCCTCAGCAGTCCGCTCCCTGGACCTTTCCCCCAGTCCTCAGCAGTCCGCTCCCTGGACCTTTCCCCCAGTCCTCAGCAGCCCGCTCCCTGCACCTTTCCCCCAGTCCTCAGCAGTCCACTCCCTGGACCTTTCCCCCAGTCCTCAGCAGTCCGCTCCCTGGACCTTTCCCCCAGTCCTCAGCAGTCCACTCCCTGGACCTTTCCCCCAGTCCTCAGCAGTCCACTCCCTGCACCTTTCCCCCAGTGCTCAGCAGTCCACTCCCTGGACCTTTCCCCCAGTCCTCAGCAGTCCACTCCCTGGACCTTTCCCCCAGTCCTCAGCAGTCCACTCCCTGGACCTTTCCCCCAGTCCTCAGCAGTCCACTCCCTGCACCTTTCCCCCAGTCCTCAGCAGTCCACTCCCTGGACCTTTCCCCCAGTCCTCAGCAGTCCACTCCTTGGACCTTTCCCCCAGTCCTCAGCAGTCCACTCCCTGGACCTTTCCCCCAGTCCTCAGCAGTCCACTCCCTGGACCTTTCCCCCAGTCCTCATCAGTCCACTCCCTGTACCTTGTGCAGAATATCAGTCTGTCCCTGATGTTTTTCTGGAGAGAATTGGCTTCTTTGCTGCCCTCCATGAGACCAGGCCTTGCTCCAAGAGTCTCCTCAGTCTCACAGTGCACAGTGCAGATGCCCTCACACCTGCCTGCTGCCCTTCCTGACCAAGCTCTGCACTGCTGGTAGCCCCATCCCGCAGCTGACCACACTTCTAAGAGACGGTCCTGGAGCTTGCTGGTCTTTCTTGGGCGCCCTGGAGGCTTTTTTGCCAACAATGGAACCTCTCTCCTTAAAGTTCTTGATGATGCGATAGATTGGTGACTGAGGTGCAATCTTTCTAGCTTCGATATTCTTCCCTGTTCGGCCATTTTTGTGCAGTGCAATGATGACTGGACGTGTTTCTTTAGAGATAACCATGGTAACAGAAGAGAAACAATGATGCCAAGCACCAGCCTCCTTTTGAAGTGTCCAGTGGTGTCATTCTTACTTAATCATGACAGATTGATCTCCAGCCCTGTCCTCATTAACACCCACACCTGTGTTAATGGAGCAATCACTGAAACAATGTTAGCTGCTCCTTGTAAGGCCGGGCTGCAATGATGGTGAAATGTGTTTTGGGGGATAAAGTTCAGATAAAGGCAAATATTGACTGTACAAGTAATTGCTGATAAGCTGATCCCTCTGTATAACATTCTGGACTATATGCAAATTGCCATTTTAAAAACTGAAGCAGAAGACTTTGTAAAAATTTATATTTGTATCATTCTCAAAACTTTTGGCCATGACTGTAGATGGTTTATAATATACTATAACTGCCGTATAATATACTATAGATGCCGTATTATATAATATAGATGCTGTATTGTATACTATAGCTGTTGTATTATATAATATAGATGCTGTAGGTTATTAAATATGCTGGTTACCATCTCAACAAAACACTTTCCATTTTAAGAACAAAGTTTTATCAGCCAAGAAACATCTTTGGATTTTCACTCGGACTCTAATTCCCTCCAAAGTGTCATCAATTCTGCCTGACAAGTTTAATGCTGGGAGGTTTACAGGTTGTTAGATGAGGACTTGGCGGCCACATAATTCACTACTAATGGATTTGTTCCTAAAGAAGCGAAAAACTGAAAAATTATTTAGCTTAAATCAGGAATCCGAGGTGGGATGAACACTCATTACCAGTCTGTAATCCGAACCTGTACATTATATTACGTTATATTACATTATATTACATTACCTTATATTACGTTACATTATATCACGTTACCTTATATTACATTACTTTATATTACATTACATTATATCACGTTACATTATTACGTTATATTATATTACATTATATTATGTTACATTATATTTTATTATGTTACATTATATTACGTTACATTATATTACATTACGTTACATTATATTACATTACATTACATTATATTACGTTACATTACATTACGTTACCTTACATTACCTTATATTATGTTACATTATTTTACTTTACATTACATTATATTATTTTACGTTATATTATGTAACATTATATTTTATTATGTTACATTATATTCCGTTACATTATATTACATTACATTATATTTTATTACATTATATTACGGTACATTATATTCCGTTACATTCTGCATAAGCCGCTGCTGTGCTATGTGACAGTACGGATGGCTCCATCACTATGAGACTTTATTCTTAGAGCACATGTAATTTTTAGAGCACGGCTAAGAATAGGAATGATTTCTGAACATACAATATAACGATCAGCGAGCGGGGATCTGTTACTTAGTTTGGGAATCCTCGTAATGAATGAGATTATTTTGTGAAATCCCCGGCTCAGTAATAGTGCCGGTGATGAGGTGTATATATATATATATTAGTACATGGATACATATAGCTGTTATAGTATAATATCCAACCAGACTATAAACCAGATGAAGGATCTCTATCTTCATGTCTCTTCTCTCTCTATGGGGACACATGGGGTCTCCCAGCCACTCTGCACTGGGGTTCCCCTGTATGCGAGGAGGGATAACCCCCGATACAGCTATGTATGTACAGATGGCCTCTCCTCCATTGATAGTCACGTTGCATAGGGAAGCTATGTCTAATAAGAGGCAATGAAGAGCCCATTCTCTAGGCTATCCTATGGAGTTGTATAGGCCACACAATGCTCTCTATTGATAAGGGACAATAACCCTCAGACATGTCTAACCCCGGTGCCTTCCGGAGGAGATTCTGGTTCGGATGATAGTTCCTGGCCCGGTTTCTATGCTTTTTTTTTTATAGGTAAAGCATTGACTTGCACAGAGGATACCGCCAATAGGTGACTCTAGACAGCAGGCACAAACTGGTTGCATCCCCCTCACATGTCATAGAGCATGCTCACAAACCTTTCCCACAGTGGTCAATAATGCACTTCTACTGTTTATGTCCCTATGGCCGCTGTGATAAACATGTATAAACTGCTGATGACTACAGGAAGGCTGATGCAGGATGGTCATCCCCAGGACCATGTCCATACAATAAAACGAAAGAGGCTTTTCAGTCTTTATAATAACAAAGAGGCAGAGAATATGATGCAAAAAAAACACAAAAAAAAAACAAAACACCATTCTTCAGCTTCCAGTGGACGTTCCAGCAGGACGTGCCTGTACCCGGAGCCCACGGCAAGCGGCCAGTCACTGGCAATGTACAGATAACTGCTGGGGTCAGTGACTGCCTGCAGCCCCATCTACATAGCAGGACAGGGCGTCATAGCAGGGCAGCTCTGGAGCAGCAATGGATCAGTACAGGTTCTGCATCCCAGTGACTGCCCTTGTCTAATTTTTTTTTTAAGCTTAGAAATCCCTTTTAACCCCTTCCACCATAGTGCATTGTGGGGAAATCTTTTTCTTCCAAATCAACTGTCCAAAAGGACTTCGTTAGATCCCGTACCCCCCCTAGCCTGGAACCAAAAAACCAACGCGGACATACGCCGACTGACCCTCGACGGAGATACCCCCCTTTCGAAACTACAACTGACATAATAAAGCAAACACACCTCCCAATCCTGCGGTCCCTGAACCCCACAAAGATCCCCCCAAAACAGCTCCCACTCCCTCCAAAACCTGAAATACGCAATCCACGTTGCCGGGCAAACCGAGCGCTGAACCAGCCCCAACTCAGCCTTCAAGCCATCCGCCAAAGCCATTCCGGGCAAGGACTGCCGTGAAGCTCCGCCCCTGGTGCCAGCTCCCGGAATCGATCTCACTGAAAGGGAGAAAGAGCGTCAGCTATCTTATTACGGATCCGCGGCACATGCACAGCAGTGAAACAAGCATTGCGCCGCAGCAACCGGACCACTGGAGGCGAACTGGCCGACTGCACGTTGATGGCTTGCACCACTCCCAGATTATCGCACTGGAAACGCACCCGCCTGTCCCGCACCTGATCTCCCCAGAGCTCCAGCGCCACCACAATCGGGAACATTTCCAGGAAGGTGAGGTTCTTGACCAAACCCCTGTGTACCCAGTCCGCCGGCCACCGTGCTGCACTCCATTGCCCTTGCAAATATGCCCCGTAGCCCAGCCCGCCTGCCGCATCTGTAAACAAATCCAAATACGCGCTAACAACCTCCACTTCCATAAGAATGTTGCGACCATTGTACTTCCCCAAAAAATCCCGCCATACCAATCATCCCTGAGCTCAGCCGACAACCGCACATAATGATACGGCTGCCGAACCCCTGCCGTTGCCAAAGCCAACCTCCTACAGAAAATCCGGCCCATGGGCATCACCTGACAAGCGAAATTGAGCCGCCCGAGCAACGACTGTACCTCCTTCAAACGCAACTTCTTCCTACCGCACGCTCCTGCCACCGCCTCCTTGAGGTCCGCCAGCTTGTCCTCTGGCAGACGACACTCCCAGTGTACCGTATCAATGACTATGCCCAAAAAACGAAGCTCCGTGGTAGGCCCCTCCGTCTTATCAGGTGCCAACGGCACCCCAAAATACAACGCCATCCGTTCCATGGTCTGCAGCAACACCGCACAGACCCGCGACGCCCCCGGCCCCACAAAAAGGAAATCGTCCAAGTAGTGGAGCACGGAGGCCACCTGGTCCTCCTGCCGCACTACCCACTCTAAAAACGTGCCAAAGGTTTCAAAAAACGCGCAAGAGATGGAACAGCCCATCGGTAGGCATAAATCCACAAAAAACTGCCCCTGCCAACGACAACCCAACAAACGGAAACTATCCGGATGCACAGGTAATAACCGAAATGCCGCTTCAATATCTGTTTTGGCCAACAGGGTCCCCTTCCCGTACCTGTGCACCCAACGAAGCGCCACATTGAACGAAGTGTAAGACACCACACAAGGCTCCGGGTCTATGCCGTCATTCACTGACGCCCCAGCCGGGTGCGACAGGTGATGAATGAGCCGATACTTCTTCGGCTCCTTTTTTGGCACTAGACCCAGCGGCGAAACCCACAAACCCGGCAGCGGGCACTTATCAAACGGGCCCGCCATGTGACCCAACTCAACCTCCCGGAGAAGCTTTTCCATAACCACCTCCGGCAGTGCCAACGTCGACACCAGATTGCGACCCTCTCCACTCTGAACCCCCCCCAGACCCGGTATCCGGAACCCCTCACTAGACCCCCCTCTAAGCAACGCCGCCGCCTCTTTATTTGGGTAGAGCCCGAGATAAGGCAGCATCCTTGCCACCCTCACCGGCGTCACCCCTCTTCGCCTCAGCTTCTCCACCTCGGCCCTTTCCCTTCCGGAAGCATCTGGACAAGCTGTGAGCTCCCCCACAACCGGAGCACTCATGCTTGATGCGGCAGTCGGAGGCGAACTTGCAGTGCCCCTCATTATACTGCCAGCAGCAGCCCTTTCCCACTCCGACCGGCCGCCCCCCTCCAGGACCGGAACCGCCGCCCCCCTCCCGAAAGGACTTCCCCGCCCCTTGACACTTCGGAGCGGACATGAGCCGCATCCACAGGCTGATGTCCTTATGGTCCCAGCGTCCTTATGGTCCCACCGCCGACACAGCCTCCTGATCCAGCGCTCCCCGCCGTCTTCCTGGATTCCTGCCCCCCGTCTCCCCTAAACCCGCAGTGCTCACCGAGGGGGTAGAGGGAGGAGGGTCCCGTAGGGGGCTCCGACGGCGGCGCCGGGAACATGGAGCAACGTCCGGGCTGAGTCTCTCAGGGGGCCTGGAGCGGCGAGTCCTCGACGATCGTCCCGCTGCGACCTCCGGCTCAGGAGCAGAAGGGGGCCCCTGCAGCTGCTGGGCAATCCACCCGGGACCGTGCTGAGCCTCCAGCAGGCGAATCTGCAGACAACATGGCACAGGTCAGTACGTCCGTCCACTCTTCTGCTACCTGCTGTGACTGACTGAACACGCAGTCCCCCCTCCCCCTTTATATAGAGCATTAACTCCACTCCGCCCCCACCTCCACGAGCCATAATTAACCCCTTCCTGACTGACTACACTCCTGCATTCTCCCCTTGTCATGGGCTCCCTCCATTATCCTTGCAGGTCATTACGGGGCTGTCTGGATTAGGCCGAGACAGGGGGGTTAGAATGAGAAACGTATTCTGAATAAGAATCTATACACGAGCTTCCTATATCATAATCCAAGGGTTCCCTGCTATCCGGCGTCTCACACACATCTTATTACTATATATACTGTGTGTGTGTGTATATATATATATTCTCGCTGCCGTCACCTGCTGGAGAGAACACAACTTTCATTTTCACAGAAAAGCAAAAAGTTCATCAGTCATGAAAACAGTTATGTATGGTTATAAATCCCAGAATTACTGCCTAGGGTTGGTTGACACATTTTTTTTGCTGTATTTTCACCTCAATGACCTTTGTGTGAACAGACCCCTAAAGGGATTATCATGAATGGTTTGAGAAAAGAAAGAAAACTTTTAGACGATAATATAGAGCATTAATGGGAAGAATCTAACCTGCTGCTATGTCTTATAGAGCACGAGGCGCTGGGGATGAGGGTACATTTTTTACTTTGACCCTTGGGGCTATTTTGGGGCTACTAGCAGGTTACTCCCTATGCTAATTAGGCCTTTTAGTGCACTGGGGGCGGGACTACAGCTCCCAGTGCACCGATCAATTCCCAGCCAGATATGTGCATTGGGGGCATAGGGAAAAAAACTCCTAAGGGGAAATTTATCAAAAAAATATAAAAGTTGGACTGGTGTAAACTGCTCCGAGCAACCAATCACAGCTCCTAAATTTACCAGAGCTGAAAGCTGAGCTGTGATTGGTTGCTGTGTGCAGTTTACACCAGTCTATATTTTATACCTTTTTGATACATCTCCCCCCTAGTGTCCGGAAAAAAGTAGACTAACCTTCATGCTGAATGCCCTGTGGTATAAAGGACATATCAGCAGGTTACATGCTTCCTCCTCAGCTCCCCCCTCTATAGGACATATCAGCAGGTTACATGCTTCATCCTCAGCTCCCCCTCTCTATAGGACATATCAGCAGGCTACATGCTTCATCCTCAGCTCCCCCCCTCTATAGGACATATCAGGAGGTTACATGCTTCATCCTCAGCTCCCCCCCTCCCCTATAGGAGATATCAGCAGGTTACATGCTTCATCCTCAGCTCCCTCCCTGTATAGGACATATCAGCAGGTTACATGCTTCATCCTCAGCTCCCCCCCCTATAGGACATATCAGCAGGTTACATGCTTCATCCTCAGCTCCCCCCTCTATAGGAGATATCAGCAGGTTACATGCTTCATCCTCAGCTCCCCCCCTCCTATAGGAGATATCAGCAGGTTACATACTTCTAACCTGATGAGAGTTTCCCTTTAAGGCTTTGTTCCCACATCGTAAGAGACCGGCTGCTCTATGACCCGGAACGGCCAGTCTCTGAAAAGATCATCCTGGCCGGTACTGCAGTACCGGCCGGAAGATCTTTTCAGCTGCAGTGTTCTGCTGTGGGTGCATCCGTGTGCGCCCGTATCAGGACTCTCCACAGCACACTATGGAGCGAGCGGCTGGATCTGCTCGCTCCATAGTGTGCAGTTGTTTGCGGCACCGCGAGAGATCCCGTCCGGAGTGTATACTATGTGTATGTATATGTGTATTATGTGTATACGCTCTGGCCGGGATCACATAGAACAGTAGGCAGCATATCTTTTCGTAAAAAGTACGGCCGTTCTTGCCGATTTCAACAGCGGCGGTACTTTTGCGAAAAGATACGTTGTGTGACACTTGCCCTGGTACCCTTAGGGCCCTATTCCACCAGACGATTATCGTTAGCATAATCGTTAACGATTAACGATCTCAAACGACCGCTATTGCGAAAGACCTGAAAACGTTCACTCATTTCCATGGAACGATAATCGTTACTTATGATCGTAATTGCGATCGTTTCTTCTTCCGTATTTATTCGCTATTGCGTTCGTATCTATTGCGAACGACCGAACGATGTCTTATTCAATGCGAACGATTTGCGAACGTTTTGCGAACGAGCAACGATAAAAATAGGTCCAGGTCTTATAAAGCGATCAACGATTTCTCGTTCGGTCGTTAATCGTTACTGCATTTCAACCGAACGATTATCGTTTAGATTCGAACGATTTAACGATAATCTGAACGATAATCGTCCGGTGGAATAGGGCCCTTACTGTGCGGTCTCGTCTATCGGGATCACGTCCCATTGTGTCGCTGATAATACAATAATAGAATAAACAGAGATACGACCACCGTCTATAGTGACGCGCAGTGCTGATACTTGGGTCGAACGCTTTGATAATGAACTGAATGTTAATATTCCGCATGACGGTAGGAGACTGGGAGATATTATACAAAGCTCGCTCCTCCAGGGTTTCGTATTAGGACGGTCACATCTTCTCCGCTCTGCAGCTAAATCACTGAACTCTTCTTCCATTTGGGTTATAGATAAATTACAGCGCGGAGTAATTGCTCTTCTTTAACATTTGGCTAAACCGCAGTGAATCAGATAACAATGGCGATGTCTCCCGCAGATTCACGGCTTTAAGGCCCAAAATAAAAACCTTGCTGTCATTTCTTCTAGATAAATTGGTTACCGCGCTCCTACAGGGATGGGTTCCTATTGGATGACATTTTCTTATAATTATGTAATGGGAAGAGCTCTCAGTTATTCAGCCAATCAGGTAAAGCCTCCATTTTTTTCAAGGTAAGTCTCTGGCTGATAAGAAGTTACTGTGAATGAAGGAGACTTTTAGGTCTAAGGCTCTGTTCACACAACATCAAAAAAAGAGAAAAGGCTTCTGCCCTCATTATTGCCCCGATGTAATTGGCCTCTACGCAATGCTTTAAAGTCAATGGAATGACGGACGTCCAATGCACACAGTGTATAAAGTGACAAACATTGTCCGTGCGGACGTCAAAAAAACAATCATGACAATTATTTTCGGATATCTTTTGCAAACACTGGACGTTATTTTTTAGTTGTTCACACAGTTTTTGTTTTCCCCCCGTCCTTTCAACGTTTTTACTATTACGTTTATTCAATGGACTTTTCAATTAAAGACAAAGGGCGATCAGTCCACCGTACCTAGAATTATGGACCAACAACGGCCGTGATTAATAGAAAATTTACACTGTGTGAACTTAGCCTGATGCCTTAGTGCATGCTTATTGCTGTACTCCATTGGTCTGATAACGTGTAAGTCCACCTACCATTACATCTGTAAGAAAATATCAATGACCACCCGCATGATATACTTCCCTTAGAGACGGGCAGGTCGGTGATAAAGTCCATCGATATAAGTCAGGGAGAGGATAAAGACCTCAGGTAATCTTTACTGGACATCGGATTTAGCACACACCTCCCAGGCCTTAAACTCCCCAGCATCTCTAGACCAAGATTATCGTTCGAATTCGATCCTTATCGCGCAAATTCGCACAATAACCGTTACGTGTAAACGTACCTTAAGCCTCTAAGTTCTCTAAGGCTTCTGAGCTGAAATAAAACCGGTTCGCCCACAGAGCCCTTTCTGAGCCGTCCAAACGCCTGTTCATCCTTTACGCACCAAGTAACCGGCCCCTTTCCTGGGGACATCGGTTTACGGTTTCCCAATAATCGAGAGGTTCTTTATGAATCTACGATGGTAATTGGCAAAACCTAAGAAACTTTGAAGAGCCATCAGGTTGGAAGAACGTTCCCAGCTTCCAATGACCGTAAGTGGATCCAAGCAAAAGGAATAAGACGGAGTCACATGGTCCAGGAAAGGAGCCAACAGGCACTTGGACCGCTTGGTAAACGGGGGGTTGTGACCCGTCCATTGTGGGTTATATACAGTATGGAGCCCAGTCAGGAGAGAAGAAATCAAGATGTCATCAAGGTAAAAACAACAAAGCAACAAAGTAATTCTCTAAATACATCATCAGGGACGGAAACTTAAAAAACACTTTTCCACTGGAATCAACAACGTTTCCTAATACTAGAATGGATTGATTAGATAGTTCTATATAATCCATCACTCATCACGTATTCTATATAAACCATCACTCATCACGTATTCTATATAAACCATCACTCATCACGTATTCTATATAATCCATCACTCATCACGTATTCTATATAATCCATCACTCATCACGTATTCTATATAATCCATCACTCATCACGTATTCTATATAAACCATCACTCATCACGTATTCTATATAACCCATCACTCATCACGTATTCTATATAATCCATCACTCATCACGTATTCTATATAATCCATCACTCATCACGTATTCTATATAAACCATCACTCATGTATTCTATATCAACCATCACTCCTCACGTATTCTATATAAACCATCACTCATGTATTCTATATAATCCATCACTCCTCACGTATTCTATATAATCCATCACTCACGTATTCTATATAATCCATCACTCCTCACGTATTCTATATAAACCATCACTCATCACGTATTCTATATAATCCATCACTCCTCACGTATTCTATATAAACCATCACTCACGTATTCTATATAATCCATCACTCCTCACGTATTCTATATAAACCATCACTCATCACGTATTCTATATAATCAATCACTCCTCACGTATTCTATATAAACCATCACTCACGTATTCTATATAATCCATCACTCCTCACGTATTCTATATAAACCATCACTCATCACGTATTCTATATAATCCATCACTCCTCACGTATTCTATATAAACCATCACTCATGTATTCTATATAAACCATCACTCATCACGTATTCTATATAAACCATCACTCCTCACGTATTCTATATAAACCATCACTCACGTATTCTATATAATCCATCACTCCTCACGTATTCTATATAAACCATCACTCCTCACGTATTCTATATAAACCATCACTCCTCACGTATTCTATATAATCCATCACTCATCACGTATTCTATATAAACCATCACTCATCACGTATTCTATATAATCCATCACTCCTCACGTATTCTATATAAACCATCACTCATGTATTCTATATAAACCATCACTCATGTATTCTATATAATCCATCACTCCATCAGAGCATTGATTGGATTCTTTCAGGTTTCTTATACAACATACTTTTCTATTTTTTACCAGGTGCAATTAATACATGTAAAAATAACAATTCATTTCTGAGATCTGGTCATTGCACACGGAGGATTTCCGCACATATTTGCCGCTGACAGATTCCGTGCAGAATTCCACACATCCTAAAGCGCTTGCGGAATTCCGCACAAAAAAGGAACTCCCATAGGTTTCTTTGGAATTCTGCCAGCGCAATGCACCAAAGAATTTTCCGTGGCGTAAAATTCCGCATGGAAATTCCATCATGTGCACGGACATACGGAAATTCCATTTTTCTCTATGCAAAGGAGCAATGTTGCATTTAAATGGGTGGAATTCTGGGAGAATTGCTCAATGTGCATATACCCAAACCAACAACTTCTCCGGTCTCAGCAACTTTACATTTCAGATCTAAAAAATAATTAAAATGTTGTCAACAATCCCCTAAATGTCATGTATATAAGATGAACTCCTTTGTGTCAGCGCATTGTCATGTCCATTCACCAGTCACCTGGGTGATAATTTAATGTATAAAAGAAACCAATATACATAATGTAGGAGGAGGAGGACTGGGACTACGTAGCCTGGCCATAGCCACAAGGCAAGGTCTACCTGCTATGGGGCACTCCCTGTAAGCTCAGCTGCCGACTATGTAATAGCTTCTTGTGGGAAAACCATAAGGACATGTCCTGGTGCCGACCCAGATTTCTCCTTTCATAGAAATCAATGGATAAATGGGATCCGCTATTTTCTGCGGATTGTAACCTTTTCGCATCGGTATTTCCGTAAAAAAAAAAGGACAAGTCATTAGTCACATGATGAAAAGTTGTGTTTCTAAAAAACGGATTTACAGAAATACGGACGCACTACAGATTTATATGGCATTTTTAGTGTATGAACCCTGAGATTTGTACAGAATGGTCAGCTGAAGGTCGGAGCCGGCTGGTGAGTTATAGTTACAGCGCCGGGATTTCTCTCATGCAGGATAAGAGCTCCTCGGGCTTCATTATCAAACTATTGATTTGTTTGTACAACAACCAGCAGATTTATGAATCCAGCTCTGGAGTATAATGCAGCCTGTATGCTGGATCAGTAGCAGATAAATATGGAAATGCATTTACTACACTGGAATTATTAGGTATCTGCAATACACTGGATATGAGAAGGGATTAGCTAATGAAATAATATTAGTTATAAAACATTGATATGAATGTCTGTCTGGCTGGGAATGTAAATGAGGGGGGTACTTCAAGGAGTGTATAATGTGTGTGTGTGCGGAGTGTATAATGTATGTGTGTGCGGAGTGTATAATGTATGTGTGTGCGGAGTGTATAATGTGTGTGCGGAGTGTATAATGTGTGTGTGTGCGGAGTGTATAATGTATGTGTGTGCGGAGTGTATAATGTATGTGTGTGCGGAGTGTATAATGTATGTGTGTGTGTGTGTGTGTGGGGAGTGTGTAATGTGTGTGTGTGCGGAGTGTATAATGTATGTGTGTGCGGAGTGTATAATGTGTGTGCGGAGTGTATAATGTATGTGTGTGCGGAGTGTATAATGTATGTGTGTGCGGAGTGTATAATGTGTGTGCGGAGTGTATAATGTGTGTGTGTGGAGTGTATAATGTATGTGTGTGCGGAGTGTATAATGTATGTGTGTGCGGAGTGTGTGTGTGTGTGTGTGTGTGTGTGTGGGGAGTGTGTAATGTGTGTGTGTGTGTGTGTGTGTGTGCGGAGTGTGTATTGTGTGTGTGCGCCGAGTGTACAATGTATGTGTGCGCGGAGTGTATAATGTATGTGTGTGCGGAGTGTGTAATGTGTGTGTGCGGAGTGTGTAATGTATGTGTGTGCGGAGTGTATAATGTATGTGTGTGCGGAGTGTGTAATGTATGTGTGTGCGGAGTGTGTAATGTATGTGTGTGCGGAGTGTATAATGTATGTGTGTGCGGAGTGTATAATGTATGTGTGTGCGGAGTGTATAATGTATGTGTGTGCGAAGTGTAGGATGTATGTGTGTGCGGAGTGTAGAATGTGTGTGTGTGCGGAGTGTATAATGTGTGTGTGTGCGGAGTGTATAATGTATGTGTGTGCGGAGTGTATAATGTATGTGTATATGGAGTGTATAATGTATGTGTGTGCGGAGTGTGTAATGTATGTGTGTGCGGAGTGTATAATGTGTGTGTGTGCGGAGTGTGTAATGTATGTGTGTGCGGAGTGTATAATGTGTGTGCGGAGTGTATAATGTATGTGTGTGCGGAGTGTATAATGTGTGTGTGTGTGGAGTGTATAATGTATGTGTGTGCAGAGTGTATAATGTATGTGTGTGCGGAGTGTGTAATGTATGTGTGTGCGGAGTGTGTAATGTATGTGTGTGCGGAGTGTGTAATGTATGTGTGTGCGGAGTGTATAATGTGTGTGTGTGCGGAGTGTGTAATGTATGTGTGTGCGGAGTGTATAATGTGTGTGCGGAGTGTATAATGTGTGTGCGGAGTGTATAATGTGTGTGCGGAGTGTATAATGTATGTGTGTGCGGAGTGTATAATGTATGTGCGGAGTGTATAATGTATGTGTGTACAGAGTGTATAATGTATGTGTGTGCGGAGTGTACAATGTATGTGTGTGCGGAGTGTATAATGTGTGTGTGTGTGCGGAGTGTATAATATGTGTGTGTGCAGAGTGTATAATGTGTGTGCGGAGTGTATAATGTATGTGTGTGCGGAGTGTATAATGTGTGTGCGGAGTGTATAATGTATGTGTGTGCGGAGTGTATAATGTATGTGTGTGCGGAGTGTATAATGTATGTGTGTGCGGAGTGTATAATGTATGTGTGTGCGGAGTGTATAATGTATGTGTGTATGGAGTGTGTAATGTATGTGTGTGCGGAGTGTATAATGTATGTGTGTGCGGAGTGTATAATGTGTGTGTGTGCGGAGTGTATAATGTGTGTGTGTGCGGAGTGTATAATGTATGTGTGTGCGGAGTGTAGAATGTATGTGTGTGCGGAGTGTATAATGTGTGTGCGGAGTGTATAATGTGTGTGTGTGCGGAGTGTATAATGTGTGTGTGTGCGGAGTGTGTAATGTATGTGTGTGCGGAGTGTATAATGTGTGTGCGGAGTGTATAATGTGTGTGTGTGTGGAGTGTATAATGTGTGTGTGTGTGGAGTGTATAATGTATGTGTGTGCGGAGTGTATAATGTGTGTGTGTGCGGAGTGTGTAATGTATGTGTGTGCGGAGTGTATAATGTGTGTGCGGAGTGTATAATGTATGTGTGTGCGGAGTGTATAATGTGTGTGTGTGTGGAGTGTATAATGTATGTGTGTGCGGAGTGTATAATGTATGTGTGTGCGGAGTGTATAATGTATGTGTGTGCGGAGTGTATAATGTGTGTGTGTGTGTGTGTGGGGAGTGTGTAATGTATGTGTGTGCGGAGTGTATAATGTATGTGTGTGTGTGGAGTGTATAATGTATGTGTGTGCAGAGTGTATAATGTATGTGTGTGCGGAGTGTATAATGTATGTGTGTGCGGAGTGTATAATGTATGTGTGTGTGTGGAGTGTATAATGTATGTGTGTGCAGAGTGTATAATGTATGTGTGTGCGGAGTGTGTAATGTATGTGTGTGCGGAGTGTATAATGTATGTGTGTGCGGAGTGTGTAATGTATGTGTGTGCGGAGTGTATAATGTACAGTATGTGTGTGCGGAGTGTATAATGTATGTGTGTGAGGAGTGTATAATGTGTGTGTGTGCGGAGTGTATAATGTATGTGTGTGAGGAGTGTATAATGTGTGTGTGTGCGGAGTGTATAATGTATGTGTGTGCGGAGTGTATAATGTGTGTGTGTGCGGAGTGTATAATGTATGTGTGTGCGGAGTGTATAATGTGTGTGTGTACAGAGTGTATAATGTGTGTGCGGAGTGTATAATGTATGTGTGTACAGAGTGTATAGGGGGTGTAATCACGGTTTGAATATTAAGTATAGAAACCGAATTATTGCGCACATTCTGTATCAAACGACTCCGGGGAAATCTAAATAATTTCTGTAAATTAAATCCCTGTTTCCCGTCAGAACGTAAATTGTTTATATCAAAACTAATATTGGCCAATAATTATAGCTGGAATCTGTGTGCGGCCGCCATTAATTAGGTTAATATTTCAATTAATTTTACTGCAACAAGAAAGAAGTTTCCCCAAATCGCTATAAATACGCCGCTCCTGGTAACGTCCCCAAAAAAAACATGAGAGCAAAAGCATCAGGAAATGTAAGGGGTGAGATTTTAAGGAGTCACACTTACACACGTACAAACACACACTTACACACAGTCACACTTGTAGACAGATAATATTTGGTGCTGGCAAAGTGTTTTTTACTAAGCGATCATCTAGTTGATGACGCTATTTTGTATTTTGTTATTATCACTGTGTATATTGTTTAGGTAGGGATTATTTATATTGATTAGAATAAAGGTTACGTTTTAGTTTTTCTGTGATCCTATTGGTTGAAGCAAGACGACTTATCCCTCTCTGTGAATTCCTAGATTGGTGAATTTAATATTATGGCAGGATTTCTGGACACAACCGCTAACACAGAATCTTGGTTATCTAAAGCAGTGGAAGTCTTCTCAGAGGAAAATCTAGTCCAGGAGTGTATCTCAACTCCGACGCTGAGAACTACGTTTAAAGAACTAACTCAGTGCTACAAACAAAAAACTAAGTCCTGGTGGGAGCATCAAGCATTGGAAAACTATATTAAAAACAGAATAGTGCCAAAAGGACTAAGGATTCCATTTAAACCCGCTGATAGGGTGAGTTCGTCCGCCCTGATTGAAAAGTGGGAGAAGGAGGCTACGGATAGCTCTATCAGATTTATGCGACTCCTTTTGGAGGAAGAAAAAGCTATTCTAGAACGTACATCCAAACGTCTTAGTGAAGTAGCCACAGTCGCCCAAACCTTCAAACAAGATCCGGAAATCGGCAAACAGGAGACACTGTTACAGAACTCAGTGGAAAAATATCAGAGCTTCATTCGGGAGAGGAAGCATAAACAATTCGTCAGAGACTTGGCCGAATTCAGGGACAAAAAGGCGTATAGCTTTGAAGAACAAACCACCCAAGAGCCCAGTGCTACCGATTGTTCATCATCAGAACAAGAGGTCTCGGATAACGAAGGACCAGGAAAAGGTGGAGGAACACCGAGAGGGCGAGGAAGGGGTCGGGGAGGAGGAGGTAATAGAAAACCCAGACGAGGTGGAAGATGGACACCACGTTCCACACAATCTGGACCCTTATCACCCTCCTCACAGCAGCCTTTTTTAGGCAGGGAAATGCCCACTTACCCCCTGCGCAACAGGTTGGGCAACAACTAAATACGAGAGGTAATAAACTGGAGGTCATTAATCTTTCTGATCGGATTCTGACCTCTGAGGAAATCCAATTGCTCCAGAAAGGACTATCGTTCGTTCCAGTGACTAGATTTAACCTCTTTGATTAGACAAAGGATCTTAATCTTTTTTGCAGAAAATTGAAGTGGCATCGTTTTTTCCATTTTCACAATAAACGGCAATGCCAGGATTTGGGGATTGCAGATGAGGATCTGCCTGGAGTCCAGCTTTTGACTGAGTTAATGGAGGCTGGGGATGGAGAACCTGGTTCGGGTCCGTTCACCAGCTTGAAACCAAAAAGTACAGCCATGCCCCCGGTGTCTGACACAACTAGTGTGGACATCTTTCTGGAGGTGGTCCTGCACAAATTAGAGGAATTGTCCATCACCACCACTAGGTATAGGCAGAACTTGACCCCTGAGGAGCAAGTTTCCCTAAGCAATTTGGAAAAGGATGAATCTATAGTTCTGAAACCATCAGATAAGGGGGGGAATCTGGTGGTCATGAATCATCAAAAATATAGGGATATGTGTATGTCCATCCTACAATCAAAGGATAACTATAGGACTTTAGACTCGGACCCTACCCCCCTTTTCTGTAAACAATTGAAACAGATTCTGGACCAAGGAAGGGAAACTGGCCTGATCTCTGAAAAAGAACATAGATTCATGTGCCCAACAACTCCCCAGATGGCAACTTTCTACTGCCTCCCGAAAATACACAAGGGCCTTGTGCCCTTAAAGGGAAGGCCCATTGTGTCTGGGATTGATTCTATTTGTCAAGGGGCAAGTCTCTATGTGGATCAGGTACTTCGGGATTTTGTCACCTCATTACCATCGTATACTCGAGACACGATGGATCTTCTCAATAAGATCGAAGGGGTGTCACTTGAGGAACCTGTATGGCTGGCCAGTATTGATGTAGAGGCCCTGTATAGCTCTATACCGCATGACAAGGGCCTTCTCGGAGTCAACCATTTTCTAAAAACGAGGGGCAATTTTTTTCAAGCACATAATCAATTTATACTTACCCTGTTGGAATTCATCTTGACTCATAACGTTTTTGTATTTGATGGGAAGACGTACCACCAGCTCAGGGGGACCGCTATGGGGAGCCCTTGTGCCCCCACTTATGCAAATCTCCTCCTGGGCTGGTGGGAGGACACCGTGGTCTTCCCATCGGAGGAAACAAACTGGTCATCTAAGGTCCTCATGTGGAATCGCTATATTGATGATGTGTTTGTTTTATGGGCGGGTAGCAGGACTGAATTTATGTCATTTGTTGATACATTGAACACAAACGAGATAGGCCTGCGTTTTACATACGAGATTCATCAACACAGTATTGCTTTCCTGGATATTAAGATCTACAAAAATAATCAGGGTGGTCTGTCTACCACCCTGTATAGGAAGGAGACAGCTACAAATAGCCTGCTTCACTGGAACAGCCATCACCCACAGTCCCTTAAAAAAGGTATACCCAAGGGTCAATTCATGAGAGTCAGGAGGAACTGTTCCTCTGATGAGCAGATTTATCAGGAAGCAAGAAGTCTAAGGGACAGGTTCCTACAAAGGGGATACCCAGAGTGGGTGTTGAAAAAAGCATTCCAAAATGCCAGGGACTTGAGACGAGGAGACCTATTGGTCCCTCGTGAAAGAGGAGAGGGAGATGGCTACACCCGGATTATAGGCACATATGATAACAAGTCCTCTGAGGTCTACAATATCCTCAAGGAATTCTGGCCTATATTACGAGCAGATCCCAGTCTATCTAAAGTGGTTCCAGAACGCCCCCTAGTGACCTATCGGAAAGGACGAAGCGTGGGAGATAGATTGGTGCATAGCCACTATACTCGCCCCACTATGAGTGATTGCTGGCTAAAAAGACAGCCGCCTGGTAACTACAAGTGTGGGGGGGGCTGTAAAGCCTGTGCAAACATGAGATGTACTAAAATCAATGTGGCTTCGACCACGGGTCAAATCTTTCAGATTAGGGACTTTGCTAATTGTAAATCTAAGGGCGTTGTATATTTGGCCCAATGTCCATGTCCCAAGGATTACATTGGGAAAACGTTCCGGGAATTTAGGAGACGGATATGTGAACATCTAAATGATATCCAGCATGCCCGTAACACACCTGTAGCAAGACACATGCATGAATTCCACGATGGGAACCCGAACCTTCTTACCTTTGCTGTGTTGGAGGTGATTAGACCCTCCATCAGGAAGGGGGACCTCAATAAGAGGTTGCTGCAAAAGGAAACACAATGGATCTTTAGATGTAAATCATCTGCGCCGGATGGGTTAAACGAGGCGCTTTCCTACACTTGCTTTATCTGATTAAGGAATCCATGATGCTTTTGGATCCACCTGCGGTTTGTGACAATCTATTTCCAGTAAATTCTGTCTGAGTTATCTGCACAAGAATGTGCACAACTCCTTATATCTTGGGATGATCATGCATGAATGCATACACATTCCACTCTCATCTCTTTGTAAATTTATCAGGGGGCTTGATATGTAGTCCCCCCTATGTTTATTTAATATCCCTATGTCCAGATCGATTCATAAAACAGTTGTCCGTACCATTCCTCTCTACTAATATTCATTGTAAACACTATTGGGAATAGTGCAGCCCCCCCCCCCCCCTGATTCTTAATGGCAGGTGTGGATGTGGTATCTGTGTGGCGGCGGGGATCAGGGGCTATATCTGGCTGGGGGCTCCTCCTTTATTATCAGATAGGCGAGGTTCCCTTTAAAACGGGCGCCATTTTGGCTTGGCGCAGGGACGTATGAGTCGCCGGAGAGCCGGGCGCCATTTTGTTGGTGGGTTTACTCTTTGACAGCGTAACCATCTGGGCTGTATAGCCAAACCCATAGGTACGGTCACATGGGCGTCATCAACCAATCAGAACTGCCCGTGGGAGGGATGTCCGGTTTAAAATATTGGCGCGGACAACCCATTAGTATGGACACTACAGCGATATCAGCCGCGTTCATCTCAGCGGAGCTTAGTCCATCATAACCACGGATATCAGCTATCTTTCCTCCATCGGGTCTCCTGACGATTAAAGGAAATGAAACGCGTTGAGACCACTTTAGTGGGGGGACAGATGAGTATATCTTTATGTTGCATCTGCCTCTCCTATTAGTTCTTTTTATCTATTGTTTTGCCAGCAGTAAAGTGTATACATAGCCCCAATTACCAGGATAATATGGGTGAGCCCGTGCTGCCTGGAAGCGGGGCCTGGGGAGCTTACTAGGTCGTGTAATTTTTGGAATAGACAGTATTCCATACCAGTGAGTACTGTGATTTGTTTGCGTTATCTGATAATCATGATTCATCTGTCTACCATTGAGCATCGTGATTAGTTTGCATAACCGGAGGTGATTGCGGGTGTACCCCTCCAGTGCCGGATGAAATATCCCCCTGGATGAGGGTATATTGCTAGATGCTGTGTTGTAACTAAAGTAATAACATCCCACATATACATCATATTGGGGTACTCTAAGATATCTATCCCCATAGCGTCACTTTCTGGAATCTGACTAACCTAGTGGGAACCACATCACTTAGTGTGTTCATACCATCAGAGACACTAGAGTCTGCCATGTTATGTTACGGCTGATTACAGACTGGTGGTGGATGTTTGTATATTACCAGGATTGGTGTGTACTATATACTTAGTATAGGTAATATATCTCATTAGTACACACAGCTAGACAGGACATTTGGCTTAGTGAGATAGCAAGCTCCCCTCAGAGTTAGCAGGGTATATTAGGAGCCAGGGATTAGGTTCCTGAGCGGGCCGTACTTATCAGTACGATCACTCTGCCTAGGGCAGGGAGAGCAAGGGACTTATAGCTTAGGGAAATACAGACCCCTTCATCCACGTTTGTCTATTGTCCTCTTGTGCCCATATCTCCTCTCTGCCACATATATTGTTTGTATACACGAAGGGCCTTCAGAGTGTAGGTTTATCATCTTTTCTATTATTTGGTGCTGGCAAAGTGTTTTTTACTAAGCGATCATCTAGTTGATGACGCTATTTTGTATTTTGTTATTATCACTGTGTATATTGTTTAGGTAGGGATTATTTATATTGATTAGAATAAAGGTTACGTTTTAGTTTTTCTGTGATCCTATTGGTTGAAGCAAGACGACTTATCCCTCTCTGTGCGCCCCCTCTCTCTCTCATACGCACCTTTATCATTTACTGGGCGATGCTTCTAGAAGGTCATAATTGGTTATAATACTACAGCTGTAATGTTCTGCTTTATTGCAACATCTAAAATACGGTAAAACTTGATAGAAAAGGGGAAAGAAAAGAGCGGGCCGGGAAATAAGAAAACATTACACTGATGGAGGAGAGCTAGACATATATTAGGAGAGAATAAAAGATGGAGGCTCTATACGCAACATCATTATGCGGCTGTTTTGATGCCAAAAGACAGCTGTTTGTTTGCTTTTTCATAATTACAGCCATAAATGATGATCAGAATAATTATTTACATCTGTCATTGTCAAAATCCGGCTGCAAAACAACGTTGTGTGAACATATCCATAAGGAGGAGAGCCGGATTAGGATCAAGCAAACCCGGGCAGATGAGCGAGCATTTACAGCTGTACTCGCTCCATTACTGATATTGGGGGGAGATTTTCCAATGATTTCTCTCCCAGACCCCTATGGGGACTATCCTGTGGGGGACTGTATTACACTCTATATAGAGGAATTCCACTCAAACACCAGAAAATCTCTCTAATTGGTTTAAAACAAGTCGTCCTATTCAGCCCATCTCGCCCTAATTCAGTCCGTCTGGCCCCACGTCCCTAAACTATGTTGCTGCACTGTATGCGTGAACCCGTCTAGCCGCAGGAAAAACTAGAAAAGTGCAACTAACATATGTCCCTGCCCATGAAGTCCTACAATCTACATACGGTGCACAGATGCATCCTACCATCTACTGATACAACGTCCGGGGAAGATATTCTCGCCATTGGGCCGTGATCCGTGCCACAAATACTAGCAAGTCATACAACGCCTGAGATGCGGCATGGAACCCAGATTTATTTATTTTTTTTAAATTGCGTTCAGCTGCAAATGTGTGAATGTTGCCTTAGTCTGGGCTCACCCCGGTGTCAGTGCCGCTCCAGCCTCCATCTCAGGTTTAGTCTCAAATACAGGAGAAAATAAACCAATGGCGGAAACATGAAAGTTAGAGGGGTCCGCAGGGCGCGTCTCACGTCAAGGATAGAAGTGTCTGGTGGCGGCCAAGCCTGGTAAAAATGAACAGTAACAGAAGAACGTATACAACGGCCGCTGCGGGAATATAAAATATTAATGTCAAATTAATTAAGAAAAAAATCAATATGTTCTATGGACACTATAAAAATGACGAGAGGTTTTTACAGAAGCAAAATGATTGCATATAAATCGGAGCAGAGGGATGTGTCATTCCGGAACAGACGCGTTGGAACGTTTCGATAATCTTGGATGTGAGGGAAGAATGGGATTTATTGGTCCTAGTGTTCTTATGAAGATAAGTGTCTGCCTGATAATGTGCACCGAGCTATTTCTGCCTCCAATTAATCACTGAGAAGCCGAGAAGAGCGACGGACCCGACACCGACGTCTGTCACTGAGTTTGGTGATTTCCACTGATGAAAGGATCCTAATTAGCTTTGATTTTTAAACAATCCTAAAGCCGAGTGAACGTCCTGATTGTGACAGAACAGACTTCTCTTTCATGGCTTCCATTGATCACTCCTCGCAGCTCGGCAATACGCTGACTGGTTTTGTGACATTTTATTTCAGCTTCTGCTTTTATCGCCGCATTAAGTGAAATGTTTTTGGATAATTTACTTGTTTACATAAGAAGAAATACGTTTATTGGGGGAAAAGTTTGGGAGTTGAGTTATAGTTTTTTTTTTAGGAAACTCAGCCTTTTATCCCAAACTATCCAAAAAGAAAGAACACATTAGATATTACACTATATATATTAAGCCATGACATGTTCCGTGTGGAAAAGGCAGACGGCTATTTTTAACCCCTTCCTGACCCTTCCTGTAGACGTATGGCATGGGTCAGGTCCGGTAGGTATGACGTGAGCCCGGAGGCTGGGCGTTATACCAGGGGAGAGCTGGCTGCGATCTGTACCTGCCACTCATCGGTGACGTACATTGGAGGAGACTCTGAGCTCATTCATTAACCTGTAAAAGAATGTTTTTAAAAATATTAAATCCTTCCCCACTTTCAACTTAAAATCCCCCTCCTTTTCTCATTTTCCAAATAAAAATGATAAAACTAAGCTAAAATTAGCATATTCGGTATCGCTGTGTGTGGAATTCCTGCATCCCGCATGGTCAATAGCGCAAAAAGATAGTCCGAAATGCCTGATCACACACACGTCCCATCAATGAGCCCCGTTCGGTCCTCCTGTGATTTCCTGTGATAGAATAAATGCCTAAATGCTCCTAAACGTATTTTTTGGGGGGGATTTGTGGTAATATCTTGTATAATGAAATAAAAGTTACCAGTAAGAAGTCCCTGAGCGCCGATGCTCCTAGAGAGAAGTGGTTACACAGCCAGAACTACTTCAGCACTGGTGGAGTAATAACCCGTTCTCACCTCTCCCTGCGCCTGCCATTGGCCGTGTGACCGCCCCTGGGGCCACCACCTGAGGGCATTTATCAGAGTTGTGATGATGGGGGAAAATGCCCATCCCGGCTGATAGACTGGTTGACTCTGGTCCCTGACTGGTCGAGCAGCCAGTCAATCAACCGGGTCTTGTTGGCTCTCGTTGAGATCCCCGAACCTGGCGCGGGTCCTGGAGCAGTGATCCGGCGCTAAAGAGGCACGAGAAGAGGTGAGTTAAGTTTATGTTACCCCACCCCACCCCCGACCCCCACCCCGTCGAGCCTTTAAAAAAAAAAGTTAGTTTTCCAGACTTCCCCTTTAAATGGTGCATGTTCACGGCTGCACAGGCTGAGCAAGTAGAATTTTGGTTGTATCCTTTTCTATGACTGCCACTGCGCCCCATCACATCACAAGTTTTAGGATTAGAAGTGTGGAAGGTATGACTCAAGAAATCTGATGGGTCACACCACTCCTGACAACATTGCTGGTCTGCTGGATGACTTATATGGTTACTTGTGTGTGTGTATGTATGTGTATGTGTGTGTGTGTGTGTGCATATGTGTGTATGTGTATGTGTGTGTGTGCATGTGTGTGTGTGCATGTGTGTGTGTGCATGTGTGTGCATGTGTGGTGTGAGCCTTCGGGGGTGTTGTTGTTGTGTTGGAGGGTTGGCCGGTCACTTGCTAGGTGGTGAAGTGTGACTCCACTCCGAAAGTTGTGTGACATACTGTGTTGGTGTAAGGCGAAAGATCACAGAGTCTCTTTATCATAAGTAAGCTTGTTTTACTGAGAAAGTGTGTGCTTGATGCAATGTTACACCATTATGATGTTTCTCTTGATAATACACATGATAAAACTTCCAGACAAATACCTGACAATACAGCAACGGAATCTGCAGTAGGAATACAGCGTAGGATATAGTCGTGCTGACTGAGTAGTGTGCCGAGTGATACAGAGAAGCAGAGTAGCAGAGAGGAGGATGTCGTGAGAATCTCAACCCATGTAGTACTGTGCTCTGCCGGGATGAGGGAGAATGAGGTAAAAGAATACTTAGAAGAAGAAGAAGACCTGTGTCCGTGTATTGACCTTTTGTTAGTCTTCACACCACCTGATGCCCACTAGATCTGGCCAAACCATCCTAGAGGGTGACAC
Source organism: Dendropsophus ebraccatus (assembly GCF_027789765.1). Lineage (NCBI taxonomy): Eukaryota > Metazoa > Chordata > Amphibia > Anura > Hylidae > Dendropsophus > Dendropsophus ebraccatus. The sequence goes on along the minus strand of NC_091468.1, from coordinate 72,436,273 downwards.
AGGCCCCAGACCTTGTTATCTGGGATGAGCGGAATGCTGAGGATTTCCTGCTGACAACCGCGCTGCAAAATAGAGTTCCTAGGCTTTGCGCAACTTTGCTCTATCTGGATCAGTTCCTAGCTTCTGTGGCTTTTGTGGATACTGTCCTGCTCTGTGACTCTCCTAGTCCACGGCGTGGATTGAGGTTATCTCTGACTTGTTCTCTCTTGAAAGTTGTTTAACACTGCATAGTTTTGTGTAGCATTACTGAGAAGAAAACTGTTTGTTGTCTTGCGTCCTACCCATACGGGGTTCTAGCTAAGACCGACTTAGGTAGGGGACCTGGCATGGGCCCAGGGCCCAGATAGGACCGCTGTAGAGAGCTATGTAGCTTGCGTCATTTCTCCACAATGTCCAACACGAAAGACACACACTCTTCCTGTACCCATGTGACTTCCTATCTCCTCAGCGTGACTAACGTGCCCTGTGAGTGGGTGAAGATAGCAAACAGAAGAAGTAAAGAGAGATCTGATAGGAGAGAAGAAGAACAGATTCCTTTTGGCCTGCAGATACATGTAAAATACAAATAAACAATAACCCTTAAACACTTCAGCTGTGCAGCTTCTGAATACACATATCTAATACAGCGACATCTAGTGGCGAAACTTTAATACTACTTTCATCACCACTTAAGTACAATAAGTACAGACTTTTCTGAAGGGTGTATATAACAGTAACACTCGTGGTAGGGCACCACATGTGTGTGTGTGTGTGTGTGTGTGTGGTCACTTTCAAAGAGTGATCCTGATACATTTCTATCACTTAGTAGCGTGTGGATTGACAACAAAGTGAGTTCTAATGACTAAAATAAAATCCAGGAACTAAAATCTTCTCTGATAAAAATTAGCGCTCGTCACTCATCATCTGCACATGGGAAGCTGAGGGAAAAAACGTCACCGAAGATTTGCTTCAATTTACAGATGATAAATGGGGATGGTCGGCGGCTTTACACTTCACTTACATTATAGCAGAAAGGAAATAAATAATAATTCATAAAGCGATTTTAGAAAGACTCTCATTGTAGTTAGAGAGACAAGGACGGATCCCGGGTATAATGGATGAAGCTGCGAAACTTCTAAGAGCAATTATTCTGATTAGTTATACTGAATGCTATGGCGGAGACAGAGAAGAAAGCAAAATTACTGATACATTCCTGAAATGCTTAAAGGGGAACTACTGAATGAATCTGACCTGCTGTTAACCCCTTATAGCACCTGGGACGCTGAGGAGGAAGGTTTGTGTTACCTTGCTCCTTGGTCCCGGCCCCGTGCTGTTAGTCGGAGTACTCTTGGCTCTGGTGCGCTGTTAGTCGGAGTAATCTTGGCTCTGGTGCGCTGTTAGTCGGAGTACTCTTGGCTCTGGTGCGCCGTTAGTCGGAGTAATCTTGGCTCTGGTGCACTGTTAGTCGGAGTACTCTTGGCTCTGGTGCGCTGTTAGTCGGAGTAATCTTGGCTCTGGTGCGCCGTTAGTCGGAGTAATCTTGGCTCTGGTGCGCTGTTAGTCGGAGTAATCTTGGCTCTGGTGCGCTGTTAGTCGGAGTAATCTTGGCTCTGGTGCGCTGTTAGTCGGAGTAATCTTGGCTCTGGTGCGCTGTTAGTCGGAGTAATCTTGGCTCTGGTGCGCTGTTAGTCGGAGTACTCTTGGCTCTGGTGCGCTGTTAGTCGGAGTAATCTTGGCTCTGGTGCGCTGTTAGTCGGAGTAATCTTGGCTCTGGTGCACCGTTAGTCGGAGTAATCTTGGCTCTGGTGCGCCGTTAGTCGGAGTACTCTTGGCTCTGGTGCGCCGTTAGTCGGAGTAATCTTGGCTCTGGTGCGCTGTTAGTCGGAGTACTCTTGGCTCTGGTGCGCTGTTAGTCGGAGTAATCTTGGCTCTGGTGCGCTGTTAGTCGGAGTAATCTTGGCTCTGGTGCGCTGTTAGTCGGAGTAATCTTGGCTCTGGTGCGCTGTTAGTCGGAGTACTCTTGGCTCTGGTGCGCTGTTAGTCGGAGTACTCTTGGCTCTGGTGCGCTGTTAGTCGGAGTACTCTTGGCTCTGGTGCGCTGTTAGTCGGAGTAATCTTGGCTCTGGTGCGCTGTTAGTCGGAGTACTCTTGGCTCTGGTGCGCTGTTAGTCGGAGTACTCTTGGCTCTGGTGCGCTGTTAGTCGGAGTACTCTTGGCTCTGGTGCGCTGTTAGTCGGAGTACTCTTGGCTCTGGTGCGCTGTTAGTCGGAGTAATCTTGGCTCTGGTGCGCTGTTAGTCGGAGTAATCTTGGCTCTGGTGCGCTGTTAGTCGGAGTACTCTTGGCTCTGGGGCGCTGTTAGTCGGAGTACTCTTGGCTCTGGTGCGCTGTTAGTCGGAGTACTCTTGGCTCTGGTGCGCTGTTAGTCGGAGTACTCTTGGCTCTGGTGCGCTGTTAGTCGGAGTAATCTTGGCTCTGGTGCGCTGTTAGTCGGAGTACTCTTGGCTCTGGTGCGCTGTTATTTGGAGTACTCTTGGCTCTGGTGCGCTGTTAGTCGGAGTAATCTTGGCTCTGGTGCGCCGTTAGTCGGAGTAATCTTGGCTCTGGTGCGCTGTTAGTCGGAGTAATCTTGGGTCTGGTGCGCTGTTAGTCGGAGTACTCTTGGCTCTGGTGCGCCGTTAGTCGGAGTAATCTTGGCTCTGGTGCGCTGTTAGTCGGAGTACTCTTGGCTCTGGTGCGCTGTTAGTCGGAGTAATCTTGGCTCTGGTGCGCTGTTAGTCGGAGTAATCTTGGCTCTGGTGCGCTGTTAGTCGGAGTAATCTTGGCTCTGGTGCGCTGTTAGTCGGAGTAATCTTGGCTCTGGTGCGCCATTAGTCGGAGTAATCTTGGCTCTGGTGCGCTGTTAGTCGGAGTACTCTTGGCTCTGGTGCGCTGTTAGTCGGAGTAATCTTGGCTCTGGTGCGCTGTTAGTCGGAGTAATCTTGGCTCTGGTGCGCTGTTAGAAGCACAAAGTTCTGAATCTGGGATTGGGAGTCCTTCCTTCCTTCTTCCCTTCGAGCAATGACAATCACCGGTATGGAAGGTGGTCTCCTCTCCATGCAGCAGACTATGGTGGTAATGTCATACTATGGAAATAGGATTTCAGGCAAGCAGAGAGGGAACCCCTTATAGACAATGAGGGAACCACATAAGAGAGGGAAGGGGGAGGAGGGGGAGACAGAGAGAAAAGACCCCATTACACGAAGCAACTATCATCCTACTCGGCCGATTACAGACCGATCCGGCCAATAATCGCTCAGTGTAGTTGAGAGGTCACGATCAGCCGCCATGCAGGATCTGGATATATATGCAGATCCCCAGTGTATGCCGCTATATAGAAAGGATTGCTGCACATAGCAATACATGGAAGAGGAGACTTCTAATAAACCTATTATCGTCGGCTTTTAATTAGTGTTTTGTTGAAGTTGCTGTAGAAACTTTTATATTTCATTTCGTTACCAGCACAATTGTAATAATCCCGAACTGATCCGCTTTCGGCCGTCGTCCCCGTTGTGAAACTTTTGCAGATTTAGCATTTTCTAATTTTTTTATTCTTGGAATTAAGGTCCCCGGGGATGGGAAAGGCTTCAATTCATCACGTCAATGGCAGAATCAATGCGCCAATGTGGGAAGAATTTCAGACCCTTGGATCCTCCTAAGTATCTTGTTCTGGGAAGAGAGACAATTTGGACTGATCCATTCTTACTAATGACTTGGATATATAAAGTAATGTAATTAGCAGGACAATGGCAGGTGCTTCACATCGTTATCTGAGCGGCCGCGGACAGCTTTATATGCATATTCTGAATTATCGCATCATATTTATTATTTTCCAGTATATCTTTATAATAGTCTTGCTCCATCTTTCCCATCTATACCTCTATTACAGGGTCGTATTCAGAGTGGAGTCTGTCAGGAATACCGGAAAGCGTTCCAGCTTCTTGTTCTTTGCTCGTAAATCTTCTGAACTGATTGATTACCACCCGAGATTTGTTACAAACCTTGAAAAAAAATTGGTTTGTTACTGAACCTAAATTTTTGCAAAATTTGTAACCAGTTCGTAGAAATGGCAGCTGCACAATTTAATACACATAAAAAACCAAAGCGTCTACATTGACCTGTTTGCACTTTCCTGGTGTTCCTCTCTGGGACTCCTAGTCCCCTGTGTATATTTACTGATTACTAGCTGGCTGGGTATGTGGTGTCCCACCACAGGTGTTCTTTTTCTTATACACCTGTCACAAAAGTTTTCCACTCCAGAATAAGTGGTGATGTAGCGCACTTTAGAGTTTCACCTGAAGATGTCAGTATTTTATATGTATGCTCTTACGTATTGCACAGCTGAAGTTAGGAAAGGGTTACTGTTTTGTGTGTACCATGTGTTTTGCAAGCCTATAGGAGATGCTCTCTACCCTCAGCCGCTATTTCTTTCTTTCTTTTGCACACATTCCTTTGCACCACTCAGAGGGTAGATAAGACATCCCCTGTAGGAAGTTACTGTATTTGGTGGGAGGAGGTGTAGCTCTGCGAGGACCCACGTCCTGGACAAGTCTGAGTTGAGCCTAACACACGCATGGTCAGATGCAACTAGAGACACTAATGGTGCGTTTACACAGGCAGATTTATCTGACAGATTTTGGAAGCCAAAACCAGGAACGGATTTGAAAAAAGGAGAAATCTTAGTCTTTTCTTTATGACTCGTTCCCTGTTTATGGTCTGTTCCTTGCTTTGGCTTCAAAAATCTGTCAGATAACTCTGCCTGTGTAAACACACCATTAGTTCTTTCAGTACTTATCCTAAATCTACTATGCAGTGCTAAACACTACAAGAGGAAGAAGAGTCTGGGAAAAACCTAGCCCATGCCGTGAACCAGTCTAAAAGGTGCAGGTGCATTTGCCACTCAGGACTACCGTGAGAAGAGCCCAAGGGACCCATCAGAGCCCGGCAGGTCACCGACCATTTCTGGGGAACAACACAAAGCAGATACCAACATCCCACCTGTGTGCTGGACTAGCACTGGCATCACGACATAACATCTCTGGCTGAGCTGTGTAAGAACACCGCCCAATCACCATAGAAGTGGCGTCACTAGCAATACCTTAGCATATCCCACAGGTACAAAACAATCGGCATACATGGGGATCACTTCTATGTATTAGCTAGCAAACACAATACTAACCGTATGCAACTGCTTAATCCCCAAAAACATCAATTATTTTAGGGGAGAAAGATGAGTTCAGGTTCGGCTCAGAACCAAATCCGAACTTAGCTTGGAAATTCACTGAACCTGCGAACCAAACTTTTCAAAAGTTCCTCATCTCTACTGGTGGTGCATGCAGGCTGCAGAAGAGAAACTAAGCAAAACTTTTACTAAAGACCTATGAAGTTTTTTATTTTATTTTAAGAACAAATTAAAAAAAATTCATTTCGAGTCGTCCATAGCTTTTAGTATGGACTCCTTATAACAATGGGCATTGTCATTTCACTCACTGGACACTAGAACTTGTAACCTCAAGACCCAGTCTGATAATATGTAGAGTCCCTGAGTCCATTATGTTACTTGGGTCAAGTAGCTAAACTGATTGCTGAAAGGTTTCAGATGTCGGTAGATATATAACAGCAGCGGCGGGCCGAGAATCCGACCTGCGCTCTGACATGGTAATCAAGCTCAGCCATAATGGGGTCAATGAGGTCAAGCAAAGAACGGCCTCACCTGAACCAGTCATCAGTCACTAGAATGAATTTACTGCTGGTCTTTATCGCCCCTGGTAGTTACTTCTCTATGAACCTTTCAGACCTTATTGATCAGTTTCAAACACAACAGTTGTGTTTCCAATTAAATTTAAAGGGGACGAGCTCTTATTTTCCACATCTGGAGGATGGGCGCTCGCATTCATTTTCTTTAGTGAGTGAAAGGAACCTTCTACATTGCTGCCGTCCTAATTTGTTTCACCCTGAATATATTAGTTAAAGGGGAACTCTAAGCAGGTGAGATGAATCTACCCTGCTCCTATGTCCCTACTGCACAGGAGACACCAAGGAGAAAGCTGTGTCTTTTATAGTATGTCTCTTACCTTCTTCCTCGGTGCAGTTAGTAGTTTGCTCCACGGTCTGGTGAGTACGGCCCGCCCCTATAGCGCCAATCTGGACTGATTAGCACTATGAGGTTGGGCAGTGCTCTTAACAGTCCTTACCGGACCATGGAGAAAACTACTAACTGCATTACTACTAATGTAACATCTACAGAAGGGACGAAGGGAACCTGATGAAGCGGTGGGCTTTAAAGTCCTCCCCGGGTGCTGGAAAAGCTGGATCCAGTCCTGGCAAACTTCTCCTAGTCCCTGGGGAGGAGCCGCACGCAGCGCACTTCAAAGCTGCAGCCTCAGGTGTATGGAAAGTATAAGTACTGTAACTCTAATTGTGGTGAGCCCCCGCGGGGCTATGGCGGAGGTGAGGCCGGTCACTTGCCAGGTGTGACGCCCCTCCTGTGGTGGTTGGCCAAGATATAGCCGGACCCTAGTGTGTTGTGTCGTTGGGCAGACAGGTATGGTGGCACACCTGCTTTGATTTTAGAGGGCCGGTTACACCTTGTTCCCCTGTGGTCAGTGACCTGTCGGGTTGCTACAGGGTCCCTTGGGTTATAGTCACAGTGGGCTGGAGTGGTGTAGTGACCCTCCCGGACCGTTGACACTGCCACCCACAGAACACACTTCATAATACAGGATCCAGATCTGTGATAGGAGTATAGGGAGGAGTACAGTCGTGCTGACTGGGGTGCGTGTGGAGAGGTATACAGAAGAATCAGAGGAGCAGAGAGGAGGAAGTCGTGAGAGTCCCAACCCAAGTAGTACGGTGCTCTGTCGGGATGTTGAAGGATGAGGTAGAGAGATTATAATATTTGAGAGAACACTTGTGCCCGTGCATCGACCTTGGTTGGAACAAACCACCTAGTGCCCTACCAGTGTCAGGTGACCCGTCCTAGTGGGTGACACAAGCCCCAGACCCTGTTACCTGGGATGAGCGGAATGCTGAGGCTTCTAGCAACTTTGCTGTATCCGGATCAGTTCCTAGCTTTTTGCCTGTCTTGGATACTGTCCTGCTCTGTGACTCTCCTAGTCCACAGCGTGGGTTGAGATAATCTCTGATAATCTCTAATGTCCTCTCCTGTGAGGTGTTTAACACTGCATAGTGCTTAGTAAGGTTGTCTGAAAAGAAACTTGTAGGTGTGTCCCAGCTCTACAGAGTCTAGTGACCAAAAACCCCATACGAAGGCTGGGGACCTGGCAGAGTGTTTTAGCTTGCGTACATCCCTTACAACGTCCAACACAAAAGACCTCCACACTTCCTCTACCCATGTGACTTCCTATCTCCAGCATAACTAAAATGTGCTGTGAGTGGGGGAAGAGTATATAAAGAAGAAGTAAAGTAAGAGCTGATAGAACAGAAGAAGATGCTCCCATAGGTTCACAGATAAATGTGACACATAAATAAACAATACCCCTTTCCATACTTCACCCGTGCAAGTACCCATACCTACAATAGCGACATCTAGTGGCCAAACTCTATTACTACTACATCACCACTTACTTACAATAAGTACAGGCTTTTGCAAAGGGTGTAACCAATAGCAACACCAGTGGTGGGACACCACATAATGACGTCCCTGCCGCTGTATTTGTTTCGGATACATACGTTCCTGTGCTTCAATAAATAAGTGGCTACTCATCTTTCATACAAAACCTAGTAACTTTTTTTGACATCTTGGTCATACTTATTATAGAGGATATGGATTTCTAATAAAATATAATATTTCTGGTGAGATTGGCTGAATGTGACCACAAACCTCCGTCTGATTCTTATATATACGGACTGGTGTCACTGCTGATCTATGATGGACGACTCTACCTGACGGCCTATGGGAGCAGAAGGTTCTAGTAATCACTCATGTTACCAAGTTCCTCTCACTTTCCTGCTCGGTCTCCGCACGGCATATTGCGAGGCAGCTGCTACGGCCATTAATTATACTTCAGCTCCTCTCTTGGTTTCCTGCCATTAAACTGTTTTCTGGGGTAACTACATTATGTCTTCAAGCTGCACGGCCCAAGTGAGAAGCCACATCAGTATAAGATTCATTATGCTACAATTATATATTATTATTATTACTACTACTACAGTCAGTGGGACAACTAGTCCTTCCCCCTAGTGAGGTTCTTTAGTTTGGAAAGTTAGGGTTAAAGGGGTACCCCGGCAAAAATAGTTTTCTTTCCAATTAACTGGTTTCAGAATGTTATATAGATTTGTAATTTACTTCTATTTAAAAATCTCCAGTCTTCCAGTACTTATCAGCTGCTCTATGTCCTGCAGGAAGTGATGTATTCTCTCCAGTCTGACAGTGCTCTCTGCTGCCATCTCTGTCCATGTCTGGAATTTGCTGCTGCTCTGGACAGTTCCTGACATGGACAGAGGTGGCAGCAGAGAGCACTGTGTCAGACTGGAGAGAATACACCACTTCCTGCTGGGCATACAGCAGCTGATAAGTACTGGAAGACTGGAGATTTTTTAATAGAAGCAATTTACAAATCTATATAACTTTCTGACACCAATTGATTGGAAAACATTTTTTGCTGGAGTTCCCCTTTATAGACAAAGGTGGAGCATGCAGGTGAGCAGAAGATAGAACGGCTTGATGCTTTCTTCGTTCCCTCCCAGTTCCTTCTAAGTGTCAGACGTTACAGTGGTCACACCCGCATCTCGTTTAGTATTGCAATAAATTTATTACATTAGGAATGAGCCCTTTGCCAGGATGCTGCAGCACGGCCGCCCACTGTGGCTGAGACACATAGAACGTTCTCCGCACTTCTATCTCATGACTCAGCTGCACTCTGAGGAGGAGGAGTTCTAAATGGCTCATTGCTATATATATCTCCGTATATTGGCGGCGGCCGTATTCATTTACCGGAATCAGTAAGAGGTTGGGATTGGGCTATGCTGGAATAGAATCAGGTTGGAAGAAATTACTTTTAATGATATTGTAGATTTAAGACTTGATTTGGCTTTTTATATTTTCCATTTCCATTTTTATATTAACCATTATAAAAAAAAGGCTCAAAACAGAACAAAACGGACGCAGTCGACGCGGTGTACGCTAAAAATAAAAACCGACAACATCCTTTTTGATTTTTTATTATAATGTAAGGGCCTTATTACACAGGACGATTATCATGCAAAAAAAATCGTTATATTGTTTAAATTTAAACGATAATCGTTCTGTGTGATTGCCGGCAACCATTGAAATATCGTTCGTATGTCGTTGATTTAGATCTGAACCTAAAATTATCGTTAATCATTCGCTGTAATTCCACGTTCGTTCGCTCAAGTTCTGCGTTTTTTCACTAATCGTTCAGTGTAATTGCACATTGTTTATTGTTTTTCTGGGATCAGAAGGAATAAACGATAATAGTAACCATCACAATAACGATCATAGTAACTATCGTATCTAACGATTATCGTTGTGTGTAATATGGTGAGCGATTTCAGGTTAACAATAAACAATCTCGTTTGCAATCGTTTATCGTTAGTCGTTAATCGTTATAAATCGCTCAGTGTAATAGGACCCTATAGCCTTATCTCCCTGACGATCCCGGCAACACAGAAGAAACACGCTGGAGGGTAAAGGACCTCCTCTATATGTTTTAGGGTTTTCTACGGTGACTCACAAAGGGGTAGAACAGGGTAGGGGTCCCCCTTTTTTAGGGTGTGTACCCCAATCCACCCTGAGTGAACAGGGGTAGTGACCCAATTTCATTTCCCTGGCTAGGATACAGTCGGGTCAAGCTGGTCCCATACCCTTCACCCCTGCAATACAACTATTCAACACTGTGTGACCCCAACAAGAACTGGGAGGAGCATCCTGTCCTTACTATGTGTAGCATAGACTCTATGGGGGTTGTCTCTATAGGGAGAATCTATGGATTTACATAGTGTGGCTTCCAGCAGACGGGGACCACATGGTTTGGTTTTGTGTTTGTAGGAAATGTTAATATTCTTTATTAAATGTTATGTTGCTGTGTCAGACTAGAGAGAATACACCACTTCCCGCAGGACATACAGCAGCTGATAAGTAATGGAAGACCGGAGAGAATACACAACTTCCTGCAGGACATACAGCAGCTGATGGAAGATTAGAGATTCTCAAACAGAGGTAAATTACAAATCTATATAACTGACACCAGTTGATTTAAAAACATTTTTTTTTCCTCTGGAGTTCCCCTTTAGGGTACAAACCCACACACCGTATACACAGCAGATACGCAACAAATACGCAGCAAATACGCAGCAGATTTGTTGGTACAGATTTGATGCTGTGTTCAGTTATTTAGATCTAATCTGCTGCGTATTTGCTGCGTATTTGCTGCGTATACGGTGTGTGGGTTTATACCCTTAATGTTCATATAAAAAATCCAAGCAAAGATGGGAAGATTAAGTGGAAGCTCCCTTTCCTGGTGCTGATGCTGATCTTTCTGATGGGTGGAGGATCTTTGCTGATCAGAAATTAGTGATATATCTGATCAGTATATTACCAATGTTTCTATGGTGATTACTAGAGAAGAGGAAACTTTTCAAAAAGTTCGGTCTGGCAGGTTTTCCCATAAAATATGCAGCCAAACCGGAGAAAAATCATTTGCGCTGTCAAATTGAAAAAAAAAATAAAAAAAGAATTTGTTTTCATTTCAGTAAGTTTCGTGTTTAAGCTGTTCGCCCCATGGTAAAACTGACAGATTCCCTATGTTCCTCACATCCGTACGATTACAACGATATGTAACTTGTGTGACTTATTATAGTGCTTGAAAATCCCCATATTTTAATACGTATTCTTCTTCTTCTTCTTCTTCCGTTTCTTCTTCTTCCAGCTATTTTTCTGCGCGTAATACAGCCCGAACCGCTTTGCGCACAGACTCCGTTCAAACTGCGTTTCGAAGCCCTCGGCGGTGTGTGGTGTGCTATTTTTCGTTTCGATCAGATTTGTCGTTTTTAAGAAATTTACGTTTAAAGTCCCCAAATTTCCTATAGAAAATAATGGCCCATTGAAAATAATGGCCACACTCTAACCGCTAACAGCCAATCACATATGCAAATAGCTGAGATATAGCAGCCAATAGGAACTCTAAGGTCTTGTCAGGCATGTATCACAACATCCACAGTCACATGTCCACTATTGGCCAATAGAAGATGTAATATATGGAAGGTCCTTAACGATTTTGTCTCACTGACATGAGTAAGATTGTCATTGTAACCCCTTAAAGGGCCGCAAGTCGATCTTAAAGGGACGGGAACCATGTCGCTCTTAAAGGGACCCAAGTAGCTCTTAAAGGGTCCCATGTCGCTCTTAAAGGGACCGTACCCAAGTCTCCCTTAAAGGGACAGGACGCATATTGCTCTTAAAGGGACCCAAGTCGCTCCAAAAGATATGGGACCCATGTCGCTCTCAAAGAGACCCATGTCGCTAGAGCGACCTGGGTCCCTTTAAGAGCGACCTAAGTCCCTTTAAGAGCGAACTGGGTCCCTTTAAGAGCGAACTGGGTCCCTTTAAGAGCCACCTGGGTTCCTTTAAGAGTGACCTGGGTCCCTTTAAGAGCGAAATAGGTCGCTTTAAGAGGGAAATGGGTCCCTTTAAGAGCGACCCGTGTTCCTTTAAGAGCGACCCGTGTTCCTTTAAGAGCGACCCGTGTCCCTTTAAGAACGACCTGGGTCCTTTTAAGGGTGACCTGGGTCCCTTTAAGAGCGACCTGGGTCCCTTTAAGAGCGACCTGGGTCCCTTTAAGAGCGAAATGGGACCCTTTTACAGCGAAATTGGTCCCTTTAAGTGCGACCTTGGTCCCTTTAAGAGCAACCTGGGTCCCTTTAAGAGCAAAATGGGTCCCTTTAAGAGCGACCTTGGTCCCTTTAAGAGCCACCTGGGTCCCATTAAGAGCGCCCTGGATCCCATTAAGAGCGACCTGGGTCCCTTAAAGAGCGACCTGAGTCCCTTAAAGAGCGACCTGGGTCCCTTAAAGAGCGAAATGGGTCCCTTAAAGAGCGAAATGGGTCCCTTAAAGAGCGAAATGGGTCCCTTTAATATTGAAATATGTCCCTTTAAGAGCCACCTGGGTCCCTTTAAGAGCCACCTGGGTCCCTTTAGGAGGGAAATGGGTCCCTTTAAGAGCAAAATGGGTTCCTTTAAGAGCGACCTGGGTCACTTTAAGAGCGACCTGGGTCCCTTTAAGAGCGACCTGGGTCCCTTTAAGAGCGACCTGGGTCCCTTTAAGAGCTCTTAAAGCGACCCAAGTTGCTCCTAAAGGGTCCGATGTCGCTCTTAAAGGGACAGGAGCCAAGTTGCTCTTAAAGGGATGGGACCTAAGTCGCTCTTAAAGGGACGGCACCCAGGATTAAAGTTTCTCTTAAAGGGAAGTCACTGGTAAAGGGGCGCTCTTTTCAAGCACTATGTATTTCCCTGGAAATGCAAATCTAGTTTTATTTGACATCTTTTAAAAAAAGAAAACCTTTTTAAAAAAAAACTAAAAATAGTTTGGGCAATTACACACGTCATTATACTAAATATGTTTATTTTTTACTTATATTTATAAAATGGGAAAAGGGGGGTGATTGGGACTTTTATTAGGGGAGGGTTTTTTTTTTTTAATAAAAGACTTTTACTTTAACTAGGAGTCCCTAGTTACTTGGGGACTTGTATTTACACAGCACTGATTACTGAGATCGGTGATACATTGCTCTGGCCTGCTGCAGACCAGAGCAATGTGTTGCTGAGCCGGGATCAGCGTCATCGCAACACTGAGGCCCGGGCCCAGCCAGAAAGACGGATCCTCCCCCCCCCCCCCCGTGATCGCATCCCACTAGACACCTGGGACATGCGGAACACAGCATTTAAATGCAGCTGTCAGGTTCGACAGCTGCATTTAGATGCTTAGATGCCAGCGTGTCGGCAGGACCCCTCTCTGAACTCCCCTTGCGCCACCATGACGTACCAGGGTTAGGTGGTGGATCCCAACCATGACGTACCAGGCACATAATAGGATGCAAAGAGTTAATGTACAGTTCAGGTTTGTGCTGAAACTTTAATGAACCGCAATAAAACAAGTAAATGACTGTAGGTCTTAGCTGTTTAAATGCAGTTTCTAAAGGCGGCTCCTTATACTTACCAGTCCATGCTCCCTCGGGGTCGTCCTCTGGTTCCGTTCCGGCATCTTCTACGGTGAAGGCCCACTCAGCCAACCACAGGCCGACTAGGACAGGGCAGCACCACGACCTGTGATTGGCTGAGCGGGCCTTCACTGTAGAAGATGCCAGGACGGGAGCAGAGAGCCACCAGGAGACACCGGGGGACCACGGACAGATAAGTATAGGTTTATTTTTTGTTTTTTTTTACATCTTGCCTGAACCCCTCCCAACTGTGCAGAAAGTTCAGCAGTGAAACAAATAAGCAAAGTTCGAGATGTATCTGGATTGGGCCGGTTCTGTTCGCTCATCTCTAGGGATTTTGCAGATCCCAGCAAAGGGATGAAGTGGAATTATACTGAACGGTCAGTGAACGATCAGTGATGTTGACTGCTTCCACTTGAAACGATTATTGTTCAAATTTGAATATAACGATTTTTTGCACAGTAATCGTCCCATGTATTAGAACCATAATAGCGGTCACAGTGTAAAATGAGGAAGTTCCCTATCTGGGCAATAATAACAGTGATGACGCTGATCGGGGCCAGGACAAAGGGTAGGCAGGGGTAGGCGATGGCCTAGGGCGCCATCTAGTGGTGAATTACAGGGGGCGCTATTCTATCCACCACATAGGGGCCTCCACAAGCCTGAACCTGGTAGCAGGGATTGTAGAGGATGCACTTACACTGGGTGCTGGGTATCCTCCACTGTCTGCTGCTGTCCCTGAGCTTTCTCCGGCTGTCGGATCTGGGGGATAGTGGAGGAGAGGACGGGCAGCACAAGCCTACACAGCCTCATCATCAGGAAGGCCTCTGCAGAGCTGTCTGCACTGCCTGACTAGGCTATCCTTTTCTGAGGGCCTGACCCTGCACAGCCAGGATGTCTGCCAGGAAGGAGACCAGTCCCAAGGAGGTTAGTGTATAACTGAGCATGTGCATGTGTGAGGGTGCATGTATGTATGTATGTATGTATGAGTGAGGGTGCATGTATGTATGTATGTATGAGTGAGGGTGCATTTATGTATGTATATGTATGTATGTATGTATGTATGTATGTGAGAGAGGGCATGTATGTATGTATGAGTGAGGGTGCATGTATGTATGTATATGTATGTATGTATGTATGTATGTGAGTGAGAGGGCATGTATGTATGTATGTATGTGTGTGTTTATGTATGAGTGAGTGTGCATGTATGTATGTATGTATGTGTGTGTGTGTGTGTGTGTATGTATGTGTGTGTGTATGAGTGAGTGTGCATGAATGTATGTATGAGTGAGTGTGCATGTATGTGTGTATGTATGAGTAAGTGAGGGTGCATGTATGTATGTGTGTATGTATGAGTAAGTGAGGGTGCATGTATGTACTGTATATTCTAGTGAGGGTGTATGTATGTGTGTGTGAGGGTGCATGTATGTACTGTATATTCTAGTGAGGGTGTATGTATGTGTGTGTGAGGGTGCATGTATGTGTGAGTGTGTTTGTATATATGTATGTATGTATGTATGTATGTATGTATGTATGTATGTATGCGAGTGAGAGGGCATGTATGTATGAGTAAGTAAGTGTATGTGTGAGTGAGGGTGTGTGTATGTATGTGTGTGTGAGTGAGCGAGGGTGCATGTATGTATGTATGTATGTATGTATGTATGAGCGAGGGTACATGTATGTATGATAAAAAAAATAAATAAATGGGGGGGGCGTGATTTGCCTTCTTTGCCTAGGGCACCAGAACTCCTTGTCCCGGCCCTGACGCTTTCTATAGTGTATGATTGGCGCCCACTGATTGTATATAGATGTGCTGCTATCCCCGTCCAGCTCCCACTCTGCAGCCTGGTCGTTCTATCACTATAGGATGAAGGACTACCATGAATTGTCCGGTTATTACACTAATAATTTCTAATCCATCACATATGTCCGATGTCTATCTATAGGAATAAGTAGAAACAAAGCGCTGAATGCAGAGCTGGAACTTGGAATCTAAGTTTATGGATATCAAAATATAAATATGCAAAACAGGAGTCCGTGGAGCCTCAGTTACGAGTCTCAAAACACGTGATAGCCAGATATCTCTAGCCTGTTGCCAACGGGGTGCCTCCATGATGGGGAGAGCACCACACCACCCTGATAAATAACCCCTTAAGTCCCACTCGGTTGCGAGTATTGGAACATAGACAGGGAAACAACAGGGTGGCCCCTTTTGTCAATGTCTAACTCAAGGTGCGAGTATTGCGATCATGACAAGGGCTTGCAAAGGCAGGCTACCATCCACAGACAGCCGTTTCGGGGTATTTGCCCCTCGTCAGTGTGGGGTAGGATTCTGGCTAGTTGGGGCAATGACAAATCAACCAACAAAACACAGTAATCACTGAACTCAAGGAGAACAGCGAAAAAAAATCCAATGAAGTACTCAATCAAGAGTCTCCACTGATGTCCCCAAAAATGTAAATATGCAAAACAAGAGTCCGTGGAGCCTCAGTTACGAGTCTCAAAACACGGGAATAGCCAGATATCTCTAGCCTGTTGCCAACGGGGTGCCTCCAACTAGCCAGAATCCTACCCACACACTGACGAGGGGCAAAAACCCCGAAACGGCTGTCTGTGGGTGGAGGCCTGCCTTTGCAAGCCCTTGTCATGATCGCAATACTCACACCTTGAGTTAGACATTGACAAAAGTGGCCACCCTGTTGTTTCCCTGTCTATGTTCCAATACTCGCAACCGAGTGGGACTTAAGGGGTTATTTATCAGGGTGGTGTGGTGCTCTCCCCATCATGGAGGCACCCCGTTGGCAACAGGCTATCAAAATATAGTAATTAGTTACTAATATCCTTTATATATTTAGCTTTATCCTCTTAAAGGGGTACTACAGCAAAAATATATATTTTTTTTTATTTCAAATCCACTAGCATCAGAAAGTTATATAAATTTGTAATTTACTTCTTAGGGCCTTCCAGTACTTATCAGCTGCTGTATGTCCTGTAGGAAGTGGTGTATTCTCCAAAGGGTCCATCATTATCCCCAGTCAGTCCCAATATACAATGAACTAAGTACTGTACATTAGTCTATTGCTGAGGACATCTGATGATAGGTAACTACTGTATACGGGCCAACAAGTATACAACTATAGGAGTACATGCTATAGATATACACAACATACAGGATACAATAATTAAAATATAATATAAAATAATTAATGTACTTTTTGTTTAAATAAATTTAAAGTGACTCTGTACCCACAATCTGCCCCTCTGACCACTTGTACCTTCGGATAGCTGCTTTTAATCCAAGATCTGTCTTGGGGTCCGTTCGGCAGGTGATGCAGTTATTGTCATAAAAAAAAACTTTTAATCTTGCAGCGCTGTGTCTAACGTCCGGGGCTTACATTTGTATATGCATTAGGCTGGCACCACCTCTCTGTCCCTCCTCCTCGCCCTCATCATTAGGAATGATCCAGGAACATTTACTGCTGTTTGAGCTTTGCACAGGTGTATTAACGATCCAGCCCATGTTCATTATACACACAGGTGGGGAATAGGAAGCCATGTGCCTGGAGCATTCCTAATGATGAGGAGGGCGGGGAGGAGGGACAGAGAGATGGTGCCAGCCTAATGCATATACAAATGTAAGCCCCGGCCGTTAGACACAGCGCTGCAAGATTAAAAGTTGTTTTTATGACAATAACTGCATCACCTGCCAAACGGACCCCAGGACAGATCTTGGATTTAAAGCAGCTATCCGAAGGTACAAGTGGTTTGGGGGGGGGGGGGGGGACAGATTGTGGGTACAGAGTCGCTTTAAAGAAAATCTTTTTCTTTCAAATCAACTAACGTCAGAAATTTATACAGATTTGTAATTTACTTCTATTTAAAAATCTCCAGTCTTCCAGTACTTATCAGCTGCTGTATGTCCTGCAGGAAGGGGTGTATTCTCTCCAGTCTGACACAGGGCTCTCTGCTGCCACCTCTGTCCATGTCAGGAACTGTCCAGAGCAGGTCCAGAGCAGAGCAGAGAGGTTTTCTATGGGGATTTGCTGCTGCTCTGGACAGTTCCTGACATGGACAGAGGTGGCAGCAGAGAGCACTGTGTCAGACTGGAGAGAATACACCACTTTCTGCAGGACACACAGCAGCTGATAAGTACTGGAAGACTGGAGATTTTTTAATAGAATTTACAAATCTGTTACTTTGACACCAGTTAATTTGAAAGAATTTTGTTTTAAAAAGCGTCCATATTCCCCTTTAACACCTTAAGGAGCTATAACCCAGAAGTCATGATACCCTTTGGGAGTTTCAGAGAGGCCAATAGGGAGCACAAAAGGTCGTCATTGGAGGATGGAAGGTTGCGTGAGGGACGGTAGCGGGATATCAGGACAGAAATGTACGGAAGGGAAAGGTTGTGGACGACGGGCTCGTACATCATAGTCAACAATGTAAAATTTATATGTTGGGCAATGGGAGCCAGTGACGGGATTGGCCAAGGGGCAGAGGTGGATTAGTTGGGCAGCAGAGTTAGGGATAGACTGAAGGGGAGCAGGGGAGTTAGATGGGGATGTTACAGTTGTCCAGTTGTGCAGTTTTAAAAGAAAGGGTAGAGTCAAAGGTGACCCCAAGGCAGCGGACTTGGGGGACAGGGGACAGAGGGCAGCCCCTGCAGCAAAGAGGTGACATCTGGACCGGAGAGGTAGATCTGAGCGTCATCAGCGTAGAGGTGGTACCTGAAGCTGTGGGATTCTATGATGTGTCCCAGGCCAGAGGTATAGATGGAGAAGAGAAGAGGCTCAAGGACAGAGTCTTGGGTGACACCAACAGTGGGGGGACGAAGAGAGGAGTGGGAGACACTAAAAGTGTGATTGGAGAGGTAAGAGGAGATCCAGGAGAGGGCAGAGCTAGTGACACCAAGGGATGAATGAGGTGTAGGAAGAGGGAATGGTCAACTGTGTCGAAGGCAGAAGATCTGGTGAACCTCAAGGTGTCTAAAATGTTTTCCATCAGCAGGTCAAATACAGCAACGTCTCATCCCATTGGGTCTTTGTCAAGCATGAAACATGCAAATGTCAAATTATAGAAGTCAAACTCAAAGGCGGCATGCGGGGTGGAGGGAGTTGGTGGTTGTGAGGCCACAGAGGTATCGGAGCAGGGCGCGCACCAGCAGTGTCACATACTGTATATAACACAAAAGTAACACATTTAAAGCATTTTTTTACAGTAGCAGATCGGCATTGATGCAGGGATCCTGGTGGCATCTTTTTCTTTTTCTTTCTTTTTTTTAAACGCCACCAGGTTCCCGCGATTGGCGCCGTTCTTTGGCCGTACACTGGCTCGGCTATATACACCTTTAGAATCAATGGAGATGTGTCAAAGAGGGAAGGGGGCCATGGTCCCACTGTATGTATTACCTACTCATCAATCTACCACTCAGGAATCTTTTCTAGATTTTCTGTCTTTTATTTAGAAATATATTCCGTCCTGCAGTCTGCAAAAAAGATTATACAAAAAGTTTCTCTAATTATTCTAAGCAGATAAACTATGTAAGTGAGCGGTGTCCATGCCGTGAGTGCTGGCGTCCTCATTATGCACATAGGTCTTTAGTGGTCAGAACCCAGGAAGACGGCAAGTGACTGTAACAAGCTCCCAATGTGCGATCCAGTGGTCTCCTCCGCACGTTCGCAGGACTTCCCAGTAGCTTTGTATTCATTAACAGCTACACAACAGCAGAGTGGCTGCCTATAATAGTACACAGCATAACAGTAAGATTTATACCATCTAAATTCAAATGAAGGCCATCTCCTTACAGACCACCGCTGCTTGGCTGCAGATTTTAATTGCTAAACTGGAAAGCTTAGCCAGAAATGTATTCCTCATTGGGAGAAATGATATATTTTACTGCTTCTAACATATGGCCGTAATTACTCACCGGATCTGCCGATGCAGTTATCAGGACGGTTATTTTACTACTCCAAGGCCATTAGTTCCCCTTCAGCTTCTCTTCGCTCTTCAGTCACCTGTAAAATAGCAGTTTATACATTTAAGTCTCATTTTTATGGCCAAAATATGGCAGTTTTTTTGTCTATATTTTGGTATTTAAACTGTCCAATATACAGGCCAGACTAGCCAAAGCCATAGTGAAAAGGAGCCCCAAGAAGCACCAAGATAAGGCCGCCACACGCCACACGCCACGCCGATTTCTGCTTTAGGTGCTTTTTTTCAGTTGTTTACAACTGTGGCTCAGAAAATGGTGTTTGAACACAGTCTAAGGGCCGTATTCCACAGGCCGATTAGCGTTGGAAAAATCATTAGATCGTTGGTAATTGAACGATAATTATTTGGACCTATTTTTATTGTTGATCGTTTGCAAATCGTTTGCGCATCATTCAGTGTAATAAGATGTCGTTCGCAGTAGCCACGAAAGGACGACGATCATAAGTAACAACCATCTTTCCATGTAATTGGGTGAAGTTGGGGGCAGTTTATACCGTTTATACGAGTTTCTATCTTACATAGGTTGGACAGTTTGGTGTAAGGTAGAGAGGCAGGCCCGTATCTGCCATGAGGCGAGGTGAAGTGTTTGCCTCAGGCGGCAGATAACACAACCCTTGAGGGGGCGGCATCAGTGTCCTGTGTCCTTATCATTACAACTAGTTACGGCTCAGTGCCCGGCCGTGTTTCCTGTCAGTTGCCTCATGAGAAGCGCTGAGGAGGCACTGGAAGCCTCTTATTCACAGGTATTCACATCACATAAGACATAGATATAGTGTCTCCTGCTGTTAACCCTTTCAATAATGCAGAGTTATTATACTCTGCATCACTTACACACCATAGAAAAGAAAAAGTTAGCAGCGGGGACGCTATATTATGTCTTCTCTGCACTGCCGACCTCCGAGCTGACCTCAGCATAGTGCAAGAGCAGGAGAAGAGTCATAAAAGTAATGTTCTGCTCTGCTGTTAACTCTTTCTGTATTGCAGAATGTAAGTGATGCACAGTAATACTCTACATTCTGCAGTACTGAAAGAGTTAACAGAGCAGCCCGTTTTATGGCTCTTCTCCGGCTCCTGAGGTCAGAGGTCAGCAGTTGTAGATTGTTGTTTGTTTTGAAGCTCCCAGGGGGCCCATAGTGGCCCAAACAGTTAAAATATCTGGTCACCGCACAGAGCACACTGTTATCTATAGTGCTGTCCTATACACACTGCGGTGCTGCACTGTGCCTGTCCTGGATCTTCTCTCCATGACTATTGCTCTGACGTGGGGGGGGGGGGGGTTCAGAAAAGCTAGAATCGGCCCTGCAGAGAGGAGCAAATCTACAGTAGGAACCAGATGTTCCATGTTGCAGAGTCAAATATTCAATGTGCTACAATCTGCTTTTCTTTGTTACAATTTCCTGGCGGTTTGATTCTTAGGCCCATGTAGGCTCAAAAAATATATGCAGCTTTTTTGAGTGTGTTTTTACACACTACATTTGTGGTATTTATTTAGTACCCTATTTTCCAACATATAAGACAACTGTCCAGAAGTCGGGGGTCATCTTATACACCAGGAATGGTTGGCGCATTCGGTGGGGGAGTTAAAAAACTGTTGCATCCCCACCATATGCAGCATCCGCTATAAAAAAAAAAAAGAAAACCAAATGACTCAACTCACCTGTCACTCGTTCCCGGCAGCCATGCGTCTCATTGGAGAAGCTCGGAGAGGCTCGGGTGCCGGGAAAGCTTCAGGAACATGGCAGAGGCTTCAGGGACTTCCGGCACAGGCAGCGTCTCTGCATCATGTATTGAGTCCTGCGATACTCAAGCAAATAGTGAGCTCAAACGAGTATACCGCTAATCCGGCATATCGCTCATCTCTATTACCAATAATCCGCCTGTGTATAAGGACCGTAAGGCCACAATAACCGCCAGCTATGAGGATTTGGATATAGACGGTTCGCACATGAAAAAGTTAGAGAACTCAGAAAAAAAGAAATAAATAAAGAGCCTATAATCTGTGATCGTCAGAAATGCTAAAACATGTAATGAAGTGCTGAGATATTTTCATACACGGGTATAGAGCAATCATGTTACCTGTATGTAATGTGGTGGAAAGCAATTCATCATCACAAGGCACAGAAAGCTGATTAAACTCACAGACATCGCTGCTGAATTACCTAAGACTGGAGAAAAATTATTTGCCAGAAATGTTAACTATTTGAATTATAAATTCTAGCTGGTAAATAGCAATGCTAAATAAAGAACTTACATGATTTATTCCCTGGATGATAAAACCTCCACGATAACATATACATAACACCGCTAAGATACCATACAACATAACATCACTAAGATACCATACAACATAACATAACACCACTAAGATACCATATAACATAACATAACACCACTAAGATACCATATAACATAACACCACTAAGATACCATACAACATAACATAACACCTCCAAGATAACATACAATATAATACCACTAAGATACCATACAACATAATATAACACCACTAAGATACGATACAACATAATATAACACCACTAAGATACCATACAACATAACATAACACCGAAGATATCACGCAACATAACACCTCTAACATACAATATAACATAACACCTCTAAGATAACATACAACATAAAATCTTTAAGATAACATAAATAAGATAGGGTATCAGCTCTGCTACATCACCGACTCAGCTCTGCCGTGTTATGTGCAGGGCCGCTTTAACCAGAGGGCATATGGTGCACGTGCACCGGGCCCACTGGTTAAAGGGGCCCACCCTGAGCAGGGACGACTTTTCGTAACGAGCGCTCATAGGTACAGGCAGCAGCAGCGGGACTGACAGGTCGGGAACCATTGGCTCCCTCCCTGTCAGTCATCCCTGTGGCCGCAGACAGTGCTTTGCCTGCGGTCACTCAGCGCCGACACCGCGAGAGGGGAGAGCGGCCTCTTGTGATATATACAGGGGGTATATATAACTGGGGGGGCGCACAGGGAGGTATATATAACTGGAGGAGTGCAGAGGGGGGCTATACACTACTGGGGCGCACAGGGGATATATATATACAACTGGGAGGTGCACAGGGGTATATATAACTGGGGGGCGCACAGGGGGTATATATAACTGGTATATAGAACAGGGAGCACACATGGCGACTATATACTACTCGGGGTGCACAGGGGATATATATATATATATATATATATATATATATAAAACTGGGGATGCACAGGGTATATATATATATATATATATATATATATATATATATATAAATGGGGGTTGCACAGGGGTTATATATAACTTGGAAAACGTACTGGGGGAGCACATTGGATATATATACTACTGGGGGGTGCACAGGGGGACTATATACTACTGAGGGGAGCACAGGGGATATATATACTACTAAAGGGTGCACAGGAGGGTATAAATACTACTGGGGAATGCACCGGGGGACTATATACTACTGGGGGGAGCACAGGGGGACTATATACTACTGGAGGGTGCACAGGGGGTATATATACTATTGGGGAATGCACCGGGGGACTATATACTACTGGGGGAGCACAGGGGATATACATACTACTGTGGGTGCACAGGGGGAGTATATACTACTGGGGGAGCACAGGGGATATATATACTACTGGGGGATGCACGGGGGGGTATATATAACTGGGGGAGCACAGATGGGGCTATATACTACTGGGGGCAGCACACAAGGGGTCTATATACTACTGGGGGGTGCACAGGGGGTATATATACTACTGGGAGCAGCACCTATTGGTCTATAGTACTGGGGGCAGCACACAGGTGTCTATATACTACTGGGGGCAGCACACAGCTGTGGGGGAGCACAGAGGTGTGTAACTACTATATAGGGTGAAATAGGGGGGTAACTACTGTATAGGGGTACATAGGGGGGTAACTACTTATAGGGGTACATAGGGGGGTAACTACTGTATAGGGGTACATAGGGGGGTAACTACTGTATAGGGGTACATAGGGGGGTAACTACTGTATAGGGGTACAGGGGACCTTACTACTGTATGTGTTGGAGCCTAAAATGTTTCTCTGGCAGATTCTGGAGAGAAGATTCACAGCCAGGAGAAGACTTCATGGTGGCCCAGGCTGGATGGAGTGAAAGAAAAGGTGAAAGACTCTGATGAGCGAAGACGCCCCCTGTGAGTAAATGGATGTAACTGTTATAGGGCTGTAGTGATAGTGGTCAGGGTGTGGCGGTATTATATAATGGTATCATTGGTGATATCGTTATGAGGTAACTACCGTATGTATTGGGGCTCTTAATACAGTGTGGGGACATTTTCAGGGGATTATACTGTGTGTGGAGCTCTGATTCTGATAACGCTGGGTTGGGGGCCCACTCTTGAGGCCTGTGCACTGGGCCCACCAATGTATTAAAACAGCCCTGGTTATGTGGATATAAGCTCTGCTACATCACTGACTCAGCTCTGCTGTGTCATGCGGGTATCAGCTCTGCTACACCACCGACTCAGCTCTGCCGTATTATGTGGATATGAGCTCTGCTACATCACCGACTCAGCTCTGCTGCGTCATGCGGGTATCAGCTCTGCTATACTACCGACTCAGCTCTGCCGTGTTATGTGGATATGAGCTCTGCTACATCACCGACTCAGCTCTGCTGCGTCATGCGGGTATCAGCTCTGCCACATCACTGACTGACCTCTTACTTCACTGACTAATCTCTGCTACATCACTGTCTCACCCCTGCTACATCAGTGAATGACCTCTGCTACATCACTGACTGACAGCCTTATAATGGTAAAGATCGTTGCTCGGTTACCATAACAATGTTACTCATGTCGGTGAGACAAAATCCTTAAGGACCTTCCATCTTCTACATCTTCTACTGGCCAATAGTGGAAATGTGACTGTGTGGATGTTGTGAGGCATTGACTGACAAGACCTTAAAATTTCTATTGGCTGCTATATTTCAGCTATTTGTATATGTGCTGTGATTGGCTGTTAATGCCATTATTTCCTATGGGCCATTATTTCCTATGGGAAATTAGGGTTCTTTATACGTAAATGTCTTAACATTGATAAATCTGATTGAAACCAAAAATAGATAGCACACAGATAGCTGGAAGAAGCAGAAGCCCCCTGGGGAATGTAAATCGTCCGCAGAGCCTCTCTTGCATATTAGAGCACATAGACATGACGGTACTCCGGCTGCTGTAATATAGAAACAAGTACAGACGCTTTTGCTCACTGCACTTCCCTGGCGTCTTCCTACAGGTTCAGTAGGTCCCCTGCTAAATTATCCTGCGGCCACTTATGAGACGGACTCATCTCAGCAGTCACAGCCAATCACTGGTCGCAGTGCTGTCCCATCGGACTGTCACTGCCAAGATGAGTGTCTGAAAGTGGTGGTGGGATCGTTCAGCTGGGGTCCTTTACTGTCACGGTACTGAAGTGTTTTACCAGCAACAATACAGTTCCACAACAGTCCCGAAACAGTACTGCAATGAAAGCACCATGTGTGAACATAGCCTCAGAGTGGCTACTGCTGCAGTGCACCTGGCCTGACCACGCATTACATTGAGGATTCTGCACAAGCTATCGTTTATAAGCTCTTATAATGACCCCACCATGATCACATCTATGCTGATAGACAAACCCAACAGCGCGCAGTATTTTGCCAGATAACTCAACTTTCTTTCATTCTGAGCAATCCTTTTGCTTTAGAGTTTTCTAAATAGGTGAATCGAGCTTATTTAGGGTCCATTTACACAAATAGATTATCTGCCAAAGATTTGAAGCCAAAGCCAGGAATGGATTTGAAAAGAGGAGACAGCTCAGGCTTTCCTTTATGACCCGATTCCTGTTTATAGTCTGTTTCTGGTTTTGGCTTCAAATCTTTGGCAGATAATCTTTCTGTGTAAATGAACCCTAAATGGAAACTATCAGCAAGGAGAAAGGTCCAATTAATAAAAATATGCAGTACAATGAGACCAACATGTGACCAATAAAAACACTACCCCCCAGAGACTTTTTATGTTTTAGGCTATGTTCACACAATGTAAAAGTAAGTGCAAACAACGGCTAATCAAGTTAATTAATAAAAGCCAATGTTATTCACCAATGGCCGTTATTTGCACAAATATTTACATTGTTTGAACATAGCCTTAGTGTGACCGTCTCTTCATCACTATTTTAGAGGCGTTGGACTATGAAACATTTCTTAGTTCAACTGTTTTTTGATCCTAAGGCTGGAATCGCACACAGCAGTTTTTGTGCCAAAGCTGTAGTGTCCTAACCCTAACCTGAGCAAGTAACTCCCTCAGGTTCACTCAAGTGGGAGATGGTGTATTATTGTGTTTTCCCCACTAGGTGTCACTACTTCCTTTGTCTAACCTTATGCACAGCTGAGGAATTTACAAGTAAACTGTTTTGTACCAGGTGTTGTCTTCTACCCACTTACAGGTGCAGGTGCTTTCCCTCTTATTCTATCCTATACCCAGTGGCGTAGCTACCATGAAGGCAGGGAAGGCGACTGCTATGGGGCCCCTGCAGGAAGGCCTGCACTGCCTTTATGGTAGGTACTGACACTGACATCCGACCACTGTACCCCGCTCCCCAGTGGTCCAGAGGAAGAGGGACCCGCCACTGCACTGTTCAGCCCCCTCACTGTAGTGCCGGGTGAGCGGGCTGAACAGAGGAGCAGGACCTGCCAGGTCCTGCAAGGCACAGGGGAGGGATGAAGGACCTTTGGGTCACATGACCCAAAGGTCCTGAATACTTCTATGTGAAGATCAGCCCTGACTACAGGAGGAGGAGGAGGGAAGCCTCGGAGCTGTAAGTGCTGTGTATGTGTGTCAGTGAGTGTATATAGGTATCTGTGGGTATATGTATATGTCAGTGAGTGTATATATGTATCTGTGTATATATTTATATGTCAGTATGTGTATGTATCTGTGGTTTATATGTGTGTGTGTGTCAGTAGTGTCTGTAACAATGGTGTATATGTGTGTGTTTGTGTATGTCAGTAGTGTCTGAAGTGATTGACAGGTTTGCTCCCAAAGAAGTTCTGCAGCAGCTTCTATTAATGCTGGGCTCTAATAAAAGAACCCACCACTAATATCTGCTGCATTTTCTTTTATTTCTGGTTGAGTATTTCTTATTACACTGAGATGATTTCCCTGTGTACAGTCTATTCATGGTGTATACATCAGCACTAGTGTAATCACATTACAGCGTATATATGTGTGTATGTCAGTGGCATATCTGTATATATGTTAATGGTGCCTGTGTGTGTGTATATGTGCGTCATAGTCTGTGTTTGGCGGGGGGGGGGGGGGGGCGTCCAGGATTCATGGGGCCCCATGAATCCTAGCTATGCCCCTGCCTATACCATCCTCTCTTTCTATACACACACACACACACACACACACACACACACACACACAGCCCCCACCACTCACAGGAGGGTTTTGTTAGCCCCTGTAGAAGGAGTTAGTTCTTAGTATGAGGAAGTGTTTAGTCTTGGTCACATTCTCAGTGTTAGAGGAAGCAGATAGAGGGGTCTCTGCTGAGGTTAAGCCAGGGCCTGGCTTTGGCAAGGTCCCCTGACAGGGACACAGAAACAGCAACCTAAAGACTTTCTTTATGCAAGTAACTATTTAGCTATGTAGTGCTAAGCTTCCACCAGGGGAGAGAAGCCAAACAGGGATTAACCTTGCTCACACCAGGAACCTCTCTAAAACATGCAGGGCTGTTACCTGAAGCTATAGGAACTGACCCCAGTGGGACAAAGCTACGGAACATCTACGTATCCCACTGCGCATCACAAGACAACTGGGAAGGGCTGGAGTCTGCTCCGCCCAGATAACCAAGGACTAGGGCTCTCACTACCAACCTAGGACAGGTAGCCTGTAACTAGGTGGCATTAGGTGGTCAAGGACTAATAAAGTCATCCATGAGTATGAGTAGTCTTTTTCACTTTTGGTTACTATAACTGTTCTGACAGAGCACATTACTACATTGGGCAGGGCCCCTCTGGCAACTCCTCTCTCTCTACTGCAAAGCACCTACTACTACAAGCACCTGCTCTGTACCTCAACTGTGAGCAACTAAGTTATTGCCAACTGTAGCGATTGTATTGCACTGGACTGTATACAGATATCCATTTACTTGTCTTGCACTACGGTTACCTTCAGTAAACTGTTCTATTTTTGCCAACACACTGGACTCTGGCTTCCTCCTTGTGCACCTGCACCTACACACACCTTTACACTTGGGTTACCCTTTTCTTACTGTATTGTTGCCATGTTAACTGTCCAGGGTGGGTCCAATACCACTCCAGGCTACCGTGACAAGTAACCAAGTGATCCTAGACCCACTCAGCTACCACCCCCACCGTGTCATCTGACCTGGCAGGGGGAAACACCACCAACTCCCCACGTAACCTGACCTGGCCACCACAAAGCCAGAAGTGGATTCAAATGGGGTGGAAACAATAAAGGAAGGACGTGTACTGCTCTTTCCTGTTGGATCCTCTTTCTTTTGGTTTTGACACGAACTGCAGAGAGTGTTTAAAAAAAAAATTGCGATTCCAGCTTCAAATATCAATTTTGTGTGTAAAAATGCACCATCATAGATTATACATACGCTACGTACAAAGTTACATTTTGAGACAAATTTTGATGGTAAATTTGAACATTTTTTACATTTATAAAAAGCAAACGGGTGTTTTCTCCATCCAGTCCGGCGCTCTGCAGTCATTACAGTAGATCAGCATCTGCTTCTGCTCGGTATAAATCTCCCCCTCTGCCACCCCAGGAAGACAAGCAATTACCTGCAGACCTCTTTACCCGCATCAGTGCACATCCATTATTTAACAACGTGTTTTAGACTTAACTTTCTGGGCAGATTTTTCCAACATTACTTTATTGTACTTTATTGTAGTTAAAGTTTTGTTTTCTGCCGTGTTGCTCAAAATCCTCTAAATAGCCGTAGAAATAAATTCTAAAATTCCTTTCCCATGTAACCTACATAAAGAGAAGCTTAGGAGCTTATTGTTCTATTACGGAGTGTAATGTCCTCCCGCTGATGACTGCAGCCAACGCTTTATCATCAAAGTAAACGGTGATGCAGGGGATTTGGATCTCGGTATTAGGAGAGTACAGCGCAGAGATGTACAAGAGCCGCAGAGATGTACAAGAGCCGCAGAGATGTATAAGAGCCGCAGAGATGTACAAGAAGCGCAGAGATGTACAAGAGCCGCAGAGAGGTACAAGAAGCGCAGAGATGTACAAGAAGCGCAGAGATGTACAAGAGCCGCAGAGATGTACAAGAAGCGCAGAGATGTACAAGAAGCGCAGAGATAACTGCAGAATGAACCGATTTAGATTTAATAATGTTTTTTAAAACGTAAATGGTCGGGAAGGGGGGGGGGTCTATCATTTGGGGTGTACCACCACCATTCTATGTAAATTTTGGAGTTGTGTGCATAATTTACAAAAAATCATGCCCCGTGGGATAAAACTGCAAATTTTAAGGAGTTTTCTGGTTTTACAAATAAATGTCTATGCCTATCACATGTTCTGGGACACGCCTATCCACTGGTTCGGGAATGCCGATCTGATCATAGGGATGTGATGTAATATCACACGCATGTGTTGTCCATCTATTTATTCTCTATGGGAAGTGAACGTAGCTGTTCTAGCGGCTTCCATGGGAAAATAACTGAACAACAATGTGCATGTGCCTCTGGCTGCAACTTTTTAGTAGGGGACTTGGGTCCCTCTTTTTGAGATTACGAGGAACCACTTTTAACTGGTGACATATGCCTATTCGTTATTAAACATTAAGGGGTTAATATTATCTAGGCCTCAATATAAATTCTTTTTATTACCAGGAATACATTTGACTATTAAGTACCATCAGTCGTGACTCGTGTAGGCTGGGGTTGTAACTAGCGTAGACGTTCCATTATTAATTAAAGTGAATGTACCGGTACAAGCAATAAAAAAATATTTTCAGACGTCCTAGTCGGCACCGCCATGCAGATTCTGATGGGGCCACCATCCATTTTTCAAAAAGCCGTCTGGTTCCCGAGATCTGGTCTGTTTTGTATTTGTGCTAATGAAGTAGTTAGGGGCACTGGAGGCAGACCAGCAACCCCAGTGCACTGATCTCTCTTCCCCGGGTGACGTGCTGGGGCTGAGCCAGACCAGGGCTGGATGTGATTCAGGAGGGTCACGTCACCCAGGGCAGGTGGTATCGGTGCAGTGGTCGGCCCGCCACCAATACGCCAAACGACTTCATTAGCATATAAAAACGGAAAACGGACCAGATCTCGGAGGCTTTTTGAAAAATGGACGGCACCATCAGGATCTGCGATATAGCACCAACCAGGTCATATAAAAAAATAGTTTATTGCTTGTACTAGTACATTCACTTTATTATTACACATTACTGTAGGTACGCTACTGTACATAATATCTGTATGGCATTAGCACAGTCTACAGCACTATCCGTCTTATCCATTAAAAACACAAAAACCCTGACAACCCCCCCCCCCCCCCAATCCCAATTATAATCCAAAGACTTCATCAGGATTCTATCATAGTGACCATGGTCGGCCAAGAATGGAGGCTGGGATGGGGAGAGAGCCCAATACCTCAAATCATAGTTCCATTTTATTCATCCATTAGGATCTTTTATCCTTCACTCTTGAGTTCTCCTTCACCTGGATACGGCTGGTATTATATATTGTCCATCAGTAGAAAGGGCTCAGGACACAGACAATCACAGGAAGCCTAAGCAGAAATGAGAACTATAGGAATTAGAACTTCTATACAATCTTTCCTGCTGTATTTTTTGCCTTTGTCCATTTTCATCTTTTATCAGTTTTTTCTCATCAGACATGTGCAATCCATCTTAAGATTATTAGATAATTGTACGTAATAACTTGCCATTCTGATTGTATCATTTACCTGAAATTAATGAGCGTTAAGCAAAATACCCAGAACCAAGCTAACGTGCTAAATACCTGAGTTATACCCAGAGCGGCTGTGACGTTATATGTCCGCCTTCATAAACCTTATTCATTCCAATTTGCAGCTTGTCATTGCCGGGCTGAGATACATTTAATATTCATCATTTACGTTAAGTATAATGTATTTATTCTTACAGTTTCCCCATCCTCCAGGTTTATCTGGTAGAAGACGTTGGTTATTGATCTACAGCTTCGAAAAAAATTCTCATTAACACTGTATGTCATAAAATGTAATCCCGGAGCTATCAGTCATTGTAATAGATTCATATTGGATAGTTGCTTAATTAAAAAACCTAATTGTGTCCAAACCAAAGGAGGCGTAACCAAAATATTTCTATTTATTATCACTATTTAGTAACAGCAACTAAAACCCACAAATTTTATCCACATTGAAGAGCATAAATTATAAAAGTGATTTTTACATATAATAACCTATACTATATACAGATACATTATTATTTATTTTCATAGCCCCCTTGATTCCAGAGCGCTATGCAAGCAATAAGTGTTAACAAACAGAACATTTTTTTTTTTTATTGAGAGTCGAGGCGCGTGCTCTCATCACCTAAGTGCGCTAAAAAAGTATAGCATGCCACACAAAAAAGTGCACTAGGATGCGGTCTATCGCAAGCCCACTCTGAAAAGAGATGGGCCCCAACACACCTATTTTCCCTTTCCTTTTAGGCCAAAAGGCACCTGCAAAGGTTCAGGACAGATGTCCACTCTCAGCCAAAAGCAGACCAGAAAACAACTACAGCTCGTACCAAGGCGTCAGCTCAGACCCTCACCGTTCGCCATTTCAATCAAAAAGGTGGTATCTCCCGAAGGAGAATCGGGGGTGCAGGGAGGCAAGGAACACAGATAGCCACACATGCCTCCCCTAGACCTCCGAGGAGTCCCCAAAAGGTGACCGCAACCTGAAGAATCCTATTGACAAACGTGGAAAGTGAACACACAGTAACAAAAAGAAATAAATCAGATGTGCGCCGTGAATTCCAGCCCGGACATCTGCCCGGATCTATAAAAGTTCCTCATAATTCTCAGAGCCAGAAGCTGGAAAATTAGAGGTGTGTGCTCAAAGGGGTGTGAAGTGCGTGTATAGTGCCATTCCTCAGTGGGATCCCACCCCCAGGGCACTTCTGCACTTCGACTCTTAACCCCCTAGAAACCTCATGGCCAGATCCAGGCAGTCATGCTCTACTAGGAAGGCTCCTCAGGCTGCACAGCCAACCGTTCTACCCATGTCCCATCTGTGTGGTTCTCTGCTCACTTAACAAATACTACACTTCATCTTGGCCGAAAAGTGATAACATTACAAAATCAAAAAACACATTATATGAATAAGGTAAAGGGCAGACTGGTACGGATAGGGGACCCTGCTCACAAAACCACACAATCTAAGGTAAGGGGAGGGAGACATTAGGTAAGGGGGACGCTAGTCTAAGTGTGGTGCACAGCTATTGTTGCTTCTAGTTGAAAGAGGCGGGATACATAATTACAGATATATATATATATATATATATATATATATATATATATATGTGTATATGTATATATTATATATACATATATACACACACACGCACATATACGCTGGCATGTGGAAAGGCTAGGGGGGCATGTTTCAAAGAGATTTCTTGTTATTAAAATTGTCAACATTGTTTCAACAAACTTTGCATACACCAAAAGTACATGCAAATGTATACAACTTTGTAGTATACAGTATCTTACTACATCTGTCTGGTAAAAAAAAAAAAAACACCTTTCTCCCTGCTTATCTGGTTTCTTTCATTTACTGAAAAAAACTGCTTATAGTGAACCTATGAGCGCAATATGGTTCCCTGCTGCACAGTACAGCTCAGCCGTGCAACCCCCAGAAGCTACCAGCCACAACTGCGGGATAGCTTTACAGTGTGGAAAAAGTAGTTTTAGTCTGCTGCATAGGGGCAACTACTGTATGAGTGTATAGTGTAGTGAGAGCACTGTGCGCCAGGGTGAATTTCATATTTATTGAACTGACATTTCCATAACCCCAGGATTAAAAATCCTAATAATGTATCTAGAAACAACGTCAGAGTCCTCTGACTTATTGACAGTCATATACAAACATAGTAGCAGTAGAGTAGCATTAAAGAAGGATCTGCTAAATTGTTGTAAGGTGTCAGCAGGAAGCCTGGACAGTCAGCCAGCACAGCTCAGTAGAGTACAATAGCTTTATAATAACCATAGCAGCTGACGGTGTGTAGCATTGTGTGCAACAATGTAGCAATTGGTATTGCCTGCTAAAAAAAAAGCAAATCATATATTAACTTTAAAAAAAGCATATTTTTATTTCAGATTTGCTTTTGTAAACAAAAAAATGTAAAATTAAGAAAATATGCTGTTTAAAGTAAATATATAGTAAAATAGCTGTCTGGTATATTGCATTAGATGAGATTCCCTTGCATCAAAGCCGCCAGTTATTTTACTATATATTTACTTAATACAGCATATTTTTCGTTTTATTTTTACCTTTTTTTCTTTTACAAAAGCAAATCTAAAATGAAACAATGCTGTTTTAATTTAATATATTTTGTTAAGGTTCAGTTTGCGATCTTTACATCAAAAATTTGCAAACTAGCGAACTGAATTTTATTAAATTTGCTCATCTCTAATCATAGGGGCTTTTGCAGGTGTGAGACTCTGATGTGGAGTTTGTGCAGGAGGAGTCCTGATAAATTTTCATAGAGTGAGGAAAAGCAACAGTGAGGAGTGCCAGACCACAAAATTTGCTTGGCTGGCCAATGCATCTTTGACTCTGTTTCCATGTGCTGTTGTAAACAGAATAGAGAGGTGGGCATCAGCAACCAAACTGCTCTGATTGGAGGATGGGGTGTGCTCCTCCCCTTCCCTGTAAAGGATGAAGACTGAGGGTGGGACTTCCCTCATGCAGTGTAAGGGGGGGTGTCATATCAGTAATAGGAACACCCATTCTATTTTTGAGAGCTGCTGGAGAGACTGCAGGGGAAAGAAGGCTATTACCAAAACCAGAATTTTGAAATAACCCACCAGCAAGGATGCAGGTAGTAAGTACTACAAGCCTGCTATTTTCCAATAATGACAGGAACTCTAAGCTGACTCTCACATGTAGTATTTTGTGGGGGATTAGCATATTACACAGGAGTGTATCTACACAGGACACCAGGTATGTCATCAGTATTGCATCTGTATAGTAAATATTAATGGGCAGGAATAAGAACTACAATACGGAGAAAGAGACACTGGTAGAAACGACCGAAAATAGTTTTTGTGGATCAGTGGATAAGTAAAAAACAACAAAAACAGCTACTGTACAATTAAAAACACAAGCAGGGGAAATAAAAAAAAACTAGAAAAACTGAAATGGTCTGGATTTGCCCACAACAACCAATCACACTGGTTGTGGGAAAAACCAGACCATTTTTGTTTTCACTTTTTTATCATCTCACAGGACCCATATGGATCAGTCAGTCCCATACTGACATTGGAGTGGTTCCATACATGCCATATCCATCCAGCTTTTTATGTTGTTCTTAATCCCATTTCTAGGAAATGGAGTGAAGGTGCAGAGGGAAAAATATTTTTTTCCTTTAAACTTTTCCTAAATTTGTCGTCAAAACCTGCACAAAAACTACATTGAATCTGTGTAAGCCAAAAAGTAGATTGGTATCGAGTTATTTGCCTGCATTAAAAGAGAAATGATCACATTAGATAGTCCACATAGGTTGTAATTCTACATGAATAGATCAAATCGATGGCACTGACGTACATTACCATCACAATATGACATTACCTCCCACTTATGGATGTCAATCTGCAGGAAGGGGTTAAAGCAGTCTGCCATGTGGAATATGAGGATGAGGCCGAGCAGCATGGGAATGTTATTCAAATCAGTGATCAATAGAATGGATGAAGCGACCATACACAAATGCTGCATATACCGGGAGAATTAAAATTCTGAAATTGAAAATTATAATTTTATTTCTATGCTTGAAAACTTTAATACCAATTTATCAAAATGTTATAGAGTCCTAATGTTTTATTGGATTACAGTTTATATGTTGTTACAACAGAACTATGAAAATAGGCTTGGTCTGGTTACATTACATTCTGGGAGGTTGTGAAGTAAGGGCTGCATGGACGTCGTTACCAATGCCGCAGCCTAGGCAGCCCTTGCGCTTAAAGTGTAAAATAATAAAGTTTACTCTGTACGCTCCCCGGGGACCTTAAAGCTTCTCCCCATTTACCGCAGCCACCACTGGCACATCTACAGCCATCTCTAAAGTGACAGACCGGACGTGCTAGACTTGCCAGCGGCGGCTGCGGTGAACAAGGAGAAGTTAGGACATTGGGGAGCCAGGACAGGTAAGTATGTAACTTTATTATTTTCTGTACATATTCCTCAGCTGTCAGCCACTAACACATAGCGATCCACGACCAGCAAGTGATGATTTTTACACCTATTTAAAAGGCAATGATCAGGCTCTTTGGCTGATCGTTGTCATTATTACATGTTGCTGAATAAGCTGAATTGGCCACATTAGTCAGATCATGGGCCCTTTTACACCAACAGATGAATACACACCGGTATAAACAGAGGAGAAATCTCAGTCTTTCCTTTGTTACCTGGTCTCTGTTTATAATCTATTCCCGACTTTGGCTCAAAAAAATCTGTCAGATAATCTGTTGGTGTGATACGGCCCTAAGAAGCGATGAGCCGCCCATCAGAGGGTCAGCACTATGGGACAGAGTAGATTAGTAGATTTGTTATGGCAATAAATGAAATATGCTAGACAATGCTTTTAATACTGAATAAAGTTTATGTACAAAGAGCAGAATGAAGCGTTTGGTTGAATGTTTACAGCAATATAAAATTATAGATAAATAGAAGTACAATATGGACTTATAACATCCTATGGATACTATATTATAGATCCACACAGCACATGCCATAGTATCTTATGGAGAACTCTGACTCATGGGGACATATGGAGTCCAGTTTTATAATATGTACTCATGGGGCCATACCACTGGAGATAAACAAAGTTTTATAAAAAAAAAAAAAAAAAGTCAGTTTGCCAGGTTAACTATTTTTTTGCATAAAATGTGCAACTTGTGAAGCCAACCTTAAAGGGACCTCCAAAACACCTGCTAAGTTACCAGTAGCTTATACATCAGTAGAGTATACAGCGCTGATTCTATATCTGCAATTGCAATTTGTATCTTTCTATGTTCTCGCATTTCTTTTCTATAAACCACAAATGAAGTCGTCCTCTCCATCATATTCCAGAGCTGAGGAGTCCTCTCCATCATATTCCAGAGCTGAGGACTCCTCTCCATCATATTCCAGAGCTGAGGAGTCCTCTCCATCATATTCCAGAGCTGAGGACTCCTCTCCATCATATTCCAAAGCTGAGTCGTCCTCTCCATCATATTCCAGAGCTGAGTAGTCCTCTCTCCATTATATTCCGGAGTCGAGGAGTCCTCTATTTTCCGGAGCTGATGAGTCCTCTATTGTATTCCGGAGCTGAGGAGTCCTCTATTATATTCCGGAGCTCAGTGGTTCTCTCCATTATATTCCAGAGCTGAGTCGTCCTCTCTCCATTATATTCCGGAGTCCTCTATTATTTTCCGGAGCTGAGGAGTCCTCTAGTATATTCTGGAGCCGAGGACTCCTCTCCATTATATTCCAGAGCTGAGTCGTCCTCTCTCCATTATATTCCGTAGCCGAGGACTCCTCTCCATTATATTCCAGAGCTGAGTCGTCCTCTCTCCATTATATTCCGTAGCCGAGGACTCCTCTCCATTATATTCCAGAGCTGAGTCGTCCTCTCTCCATTATATTCCGTAGCCGAGGACTCCTCTCCATTATATTCCAGAGCTGAGTCGTCCTCTCTCCATTATATTCCGTAGCCGAGGACTCCTCTCCATTATATTCCAGAGCTGAGTCGTCCTCTCTCCATTATATTCCGGAGTCCTCTATTATTTTCTGGAGCTGAGGAGTCCTCTATTATATTCTGGAGCTCAGTGGTTCTCTCCATTATATTCCGTAGCCGAGGACTCCTCTCCATTATATACCGGAGCCGAAGAGTCCTCTCCATTATATTCCAGAGCTGAGTAGTCCGAACCAAACTTTAACAAAACCCTTAAAATAGCTAAACGACTACAGTTTAGCTGATTTTTGGCCGTTTCTAAAGGCCACACCTTATACTTATGTTTCTCGCCCCCCCCCCCCCCCCTCGTGGTCCTTCTCTGGTCCCATCACGGCATCTTCTCCTGTGAAGGCTCACTCTGCCAACCACAGGTTGACTGAGACGGGGCAGCACCACGGCCTGTGATTTGCCGAGTGAGCCTTCACCACAGAAGACACCTTGACTGGACCAGAGAGCCACCAGAAGAAACCAGGGGACAACGAACAGGGGAGAGTGCTTATTTTTACCGAACCGAATCGGCAGGTTTAATTTCCTCATCTCTAATATTAGTTTAGGTGAAACTTTTTTTTTCTTGCCATGTACCAACTAAATATCACCGTCCTTATCATATTAGTGATTATGAGATTAGCTCCCTATTTACCGAGGGTCTCTAAGCGTCACACTGAAAAAAACGGATGAAAAACTGATTGCAAAAACGGAGGCAGTTGTTTGCATCCGTTTTGATCCGTTTTTCCATTGATTTCAATTATAAAAAAAACGGATCAAAACGGATTCGTTTTTTTGACGGACACAAAAACGTTGATGACACTTTTTTTGTCTGTTAAAAAAAAACGGATGCGTTAAACGGATTGCAAAAACGCAGTGTGAACCCAGCCTAAGAATAAAGACATCTAGTAGAACTGAAAAGCAGACAGAAACGTGTGCTTGACCCATCCCCGTTTTCCTGTTACGAGTGATTCCTCTGTTCTTGTAGAGATGGCGACAGACATTGTACATCTGTTTGGAACAAAGGCAAAAAAATATTATCTTAATCTCCCCTTACAATCTGCATCTTTGTCAATGAGATTCATGAATCGGGATCTAATGGCCTCCGCAAGGTCGTAGAGAAATACAGGAAGCTTTTACCAGACTCTTTCAGTCACGGTTGGAGATGTGATAAACAAGGGGCGCTCCTTTAAGCCTTTTACTATGCAAATTACCGGAAGGGAACTGGAGGACGTTCTAGGACCGTTTCTTCTCCATCCCAAAATCTTTATGAGCTATAGATAAAATAAGATTTTTACAGCACGATTAATGTAACCAGGAAACAAATTAATTTCTTTAATTAAAGGGATATTCCAGGAGGAAAATAATTTT
The DNA here is from genome assembly GCF_027789765.1 of Dendropsophus ebraccatus. NCBI lineage: Eukaryota > Metazoa > Chordata > Amphibia > Anura > Hylidae > Dendropsophus > Dendropsophus ebraccatus. The sequence continues at coordinate 72,398,718 of NC_091468.1, read as the reverse complement.
ATTCCAAAGAAAATATACAAGGTATATACTTCAGTTACAATAAAACCACATTCACAAAGCTGCCGCCCCCATTCCCCCCCGTCTCTTCACAAGGCTGCCGCCCCCATTCCCCCCCGTCTCTTCACAAGGCTGCCGCCCCCATTCCCCCCCGTCTCTTCACAAGGCTGCCGCCCCCATTCCCCCCGTCTCTTCACAAGGCTGCCGCCCCCATTCCCCCTGTCTCTTACCTTCATCCTCAGCACCATTCAGGTGCACTTAGTCGTACTCTTTGGTCCAGTCAGACAGAAGCACTACAATGCCCCCCCATAGCACCAATCCACCCCCCAGCCGGCCCCTGCTAATGATGATGATGGAGTGGGCCGCCCAGGGGCATATCGGATCATGGCTATGGGGGCAGGGGGGGGGGCAGTGCTCCTAATGCTCTTACCGGACTTTCATCAGTCATCTAGAGCCTGAAACAACTTTCATCGACCTCCCATGGCCTCAGACCAGTGTAACAATGTACAATTTTTTAATGCTATATCCTAAAGTCCTGAGTCCCTAATAATAGCAGGTTATACACAGACAGTCAATATCAGGGTTTGATGGGGGTTTTGGGACAAGGATTATGTTAAGTGGTCAGGTCTGCGACTAGACCGCCGTCTCTCACATAGCACAACGCTGAGACGTAGGAGGGTTGGTAGGTAAGATAAATCATTTCCTTTCCTTTTCCTCCCATATCTCGGAGCCGCAGTCTCCCTCCTCATACAGTATGTGTCAGCTATATGTCAATGTGGCTTTTATTGCTCATCCGCACTCTCACACGGGGTCCTCCAATGGGATGGGAAGATTTCATCTATAAAAAAAGCTTATAACATTTCATATTGATTGTTAATATTTATGATTTACAGTATATAATGACTAATATATAGATGTAGATAAGATATATATATATATATATATGTAATGAGTAAGTAGATCCCAGAACACACTGGGGGAGATTTATCAACCATGGTGTAAGGTTAAACTGGCTCAGTCGCCCCCGGCAACCAATCAGATTCCATCTCTCATTCCTCACAGACTCTTTGGAAAATGTAAGGTGGAATCTGATTGGTTGCCGGGGGCGACTGAGCCAGTCTCACTTTACACCATGTCTGATAAATCTCCCCCTTATCTGTACATATGTTCTGCAGACAGATAATGGAGGAAGCCTTGTAGGATTTGTCAGGTCCTCTTTGATATCATTCTCCTATCGCTGTGATAGGATAAGGCCTGGGGGGTTTTATCGAGAGACTTTGAGAACATCAAAGCTTCAGGTATATAGCGGAATAAGACAAGATGGCGGGGAGGTAGTCACAGACACGTTACCAATAGGGGGATGGGACGTCCATTACATTATGGGATCCCGAGTGAATGAAACAGAATAAATAGTCAAAATAAATAGAACAAATAAAGCAAAAGCGAATCATCTGCAGACGGCACGAAGGTGGGCGCCTTCCAGCTACATCCCCCAAGAACCGCGACGCTATTGGGAACAGAATTCTGGACATTTACAGTAAATAAATCTTTTCTTATTAAACTGGAAACTATTTATGTGGCAGAATAAGGAGGAGACGTCGCTGTGATCAGGGAAACAATCCCATTAGCAGCCGATCCGGATCTCTTCTTCCACAGACGTCAAATCTAAAGAACAAAGAAAAATAATTGACTGCGCCTTTATGTTCGGCCAGAGGAAAACAAAGGAAACGTGGAGTGTGACTGCGAATCCGAGACGTATATTACAAACAGCTCGCTATCAAATCAGAGACGTCCGTGAGAAAAACAATCAGATTCATGCGCTAGGTGGGATTTATGGCAGAAGGTTCTCTGTATGATGGAAGAGATCTACACAGATAGATAACTAGATATATAAGATCATGTATGGAGACTAGAGAAGGACGAGGGCCGATACATAACGGAAGGTCTGACTGTCAGGACACATCCCAAACAATTCACTGAATAAAAGAGCAGTAGCACAAACCCTCCAAGCAGGACAAGAGATTACTTGGTTTTCTTTGTATTCTCTCCAGTCGGACACAGTGCTCTCTGCTGCCACCTCTGTCCATGTCAGGAACTGTCCAGAGCAGAAGAGGTTTCTATGGGGATTTGCTGCTGCTCTGGACAGTTCCTGACATGGACAGAGGTGGCAGCAGAGAGCACTGTGTCAGACTGGAGAGAATACACCACTTCCTGCAGGACATACAGCAGCTGGTAAGTACTGGAAGAACGGAGATTTTTAAATAGAAGTAAATCACAAATCTATATATAATTTATAACACCAGTTTATTTGAAAGGGGGGAAAAAGCTGGAGTTCCCCTTTAAACTGTTTAAAACCAGGTTGAATTACACTTCATGAATTAATGTCAAAACTTTAAATTATTTTGACTTTTGAATGAGAAATTTAGCTCTAAACCAGGAGAGGAGATTTCTATATTACTATGAGTGACAAGAAATGGCCGTGTATCTTGCATCTTGTATAGAAATCTCCTGTACAGTTACAGTATAATGGCCGCCCGTCCTTCTGGGCGTTATTAGGAGAAGCGCTAACAGGCCGCCCGGGGAGGTCGCTGCCTGTGGTTATGTATAATGAAGGTTTTAAGGGCGCCGCTTCTTTATTAGCAGCGGATACTTTCTGCTCTACAATCTACTTCTGTGCGTCCGGCAGCCGAGTGGATTTTTCTTTAGCAATGACCAAGTAGTCAGCGGAATCGCTGGGACAGTGCGGCAAAGCCTCCACTCTGACAACTATCTATTCTACCTCTCCATCTTGTGCATTAGGAAAATATAAGTGTGGTGAGCCCCCGTGGTGTTATGGCGGAGGATCGGCCGGTCACTTGCCAGATGGTAGACTGTGAGGTCACTCCAGTGGTGGTTGGCCAAGAGCCAGCGGGGCCCAGTGACGTTATGTTGTGACGCCAGTGCCGGTTGGGCGCACAGGTAAGGGGGCACACCTGCTTTTATTTTTAGTGGGCCGGCTATACCTTGTTCCCCTGTGGACAGTGTCCTGCCGGGATGCTACGGGGTCCCTTGGGTTGTTATCACGGGGGGTCGGAGTGGTGTAGTGACCCTCCTGATTATTGGTACTGCCACCTACAGAAAGGGGAGATGGCCCAAGGTTGTAGTGTACACTGTGTTGGTGCTCGGCGAAGAATCACAAAGTCTCTATCATAAATAATCTCTTGTTTACTCTGGAAGTACGTGTGCAGCAGAACATACAGCTGTGCCTTGACAGGATACGGTACACTTGATAATACACTTGACAACATAGCATCCAGATCTGAAATAGGAGTATAGCGAGGAGTACAGTTGTGCTGACTGGGTTGCGTGTAGAGAGGTAAACAGAAGAATCAGAGTAGCAGAGAAGCTGATGTCATGAGAGTCCCAACCCAAGTAGTACTGCGCTCTGCCGGGATGTTGGAGGATGAGGTAGGAGATAAAAATATTTGAGAGAGACCACTTGTGCCCATGCATCGACCTTTGTCGGAATGAACCACCTGTTGCTCTAGCATCGTCGGGGGACCCGTCCTAGAGGGTGACTCAAGCCCCAGACCCTGTTACCTGGGATGAGCAGAATGCTGAGGGTTCCCTGCTGACAACTAGGCTGCGAGAGAGTTCATAGGCTTCTAGCAACTTTGCTCTATCTGAATCAGTTCCTAGCTTTTTGCTGTTGTGGACCCTGTCCTGCACTGTGACTTTCCTAGTCCACGGCATGGGTTGAGATTATCCCTGACATGTCCTCTCCGTGAGGGGTTTAACACTGCATAGTGCTTAGTGAGGTTGATTGAGGAGAAACTGTTGGTTGCGTCCTAGCTCTACAACGTCCAACACAAAAGACCTCTACACTTTCTCTACCCATGTGACTTTCTATCTCCAGCATATCTAAAGTGTGCTGTGAGTGGGTGAAAAGTGCATGAGAAGTAGTAAAGTAAGAGCTGATAGAACAGAAGAAGATACTCACATAGGTTCACAGATCCATGTGACACAAACAAACAATAACCCTTTCCATACTTCTGCCGTGCAACAACTAAGTACACCAACTGAGTACACATACCTACAATAGCAACAGCTAGTGTTGAAACTTTATCACTACTACATTACCACTTACAACAACTACAGGCTTTTGCGAAGGGTGTAACCCACAGCAACACCAGTGGTGGGACACCACATAGCTTTATATTGCATTCTACCAGTGTACAGTGAGAGTCACTGGTAAAATAAATGCAGCATCACAATGTCTGCTGGCATGCCTGCTGTATACCCCATCCTTCTCTCCTCTGCTTCAGCGTTTGTGCTGTATACCCCATCCTTCTCTCCTCTGCTTCAGCATAGTGCTGTATACCCCATCCTTCTCTCCTTCAGCATAGTGCTGTATACCCCATCCTTCTCTGCTTCAGCATAGTGCTGTATACCCCACCCTTCTCTCCTTCAGCATTGTGCTGTATACCCCATCCTTTTCTCCTCTGCTTCAGCGTTGTGCTGTATTCTTTGCCTGGTGTGATATTTCATTAGTGTTGTTATAAACAAGGACGTGTCCTGTCACTTCTCGCCGTCCTGTCACTTCTCGCCGTCTCCTCTGCTCTCTTCTCTATAAGACGGATCAGGCTCGGAATCCTCATTTTCAGTTTGTTCTCCTCCATTATACTGTTGATATTTTATTAGGGACATTGAGAAGGAAGATTTATACAGCGCCTCTCTAGGACGCTCTCTACCGTATATCAATGGATTTGTCACTTCTGCTGATAGATTAAGCAGGAAATAGATGCCAAAAATGTTCCAAGAAGAAGAAAACTTGTAACCTACAGATTCTTACAAAATAAAGAAAGCCATTTTTTTTTTATCTAGAAAGATGAATAATTTATATATAAATCTGGTGACAATTGTATTGGAAACAATAGAGCATGACTATAATAACCTCTCAAACCTCTTAAAGGGCCATTCCAGTTGCACCAAATAAAGAAGCAGCCCCAGTACCACATCTGTCTATAGGCTGAGTCTAATATTGTTATGCAGGGATGTCAGCACTCTGGGATGTCTGAGCTTGAGGATCATTGGTATATATGGTGAGTTCCCTACGGTGTTATGGCGGAGGTACGGCCGGTCACTTGCCAGATGGTAAGGTGTAAAGCCAGTTCTATGGTAATTGGCTGAAATATAGCCGGACCCTGAGATGTTATGTCGTGATGCCAGTGCCGGTTAGGCACACAGGTATGGTGGCACACCTGCTTGTAGTTTGAGGGTCGGTTATACCTTGTTCCCCTGGGGTCAATGACCTGCCGGGCTGTTGCGGGGTCCCTTGGGTAGTAGTCACAGTGGTCCGGAGTGGAGCAATGACCCACCCGGACTATTGGCACTGCCACCTAAAGACAGGGGAGATAACTCAAGGAATGTTCGTGTACTGTGTTGGTGCAAGGTGAAAACCACAGAGTCTCTTGATCATAAATAAGGTCTACTTTACTCGAAGAATGTGTATGTACAGCAGGTCATACAGCTTTACCTTGAAACAACACTTTATACTTGATAGGAAACTTGATATGTTAGAATCCAGATCTGTAGTGAGCAGAGAAAAAGTAGTACAGTCGGGTGGACTGTACGGTGCTGAGAGGGTAGAACCAGAGGAGCAGAGAGGAGGATGTCATGAGAGTGCCAACCCAAGTAGCACTGTGCTCTTCCGGGATGTTGGAGGATGAGGTAGAAATAGAGGAATACTTGAGAGAACACTTGTGCCCACGCTTTGACTCTTGTTGGAATGAACCACCTACTGCCCTACCAGTGTTGGGGGACCCCTCCTAGTGGGTGACACAAGCCGCAGATCTTGTTAGCTGGGATGAGTGGAATGCCGAGGGTTTCCTGCTTACACCCACGCTGCAAGATAGAGTTCATAAGCTTCTAGCAACTTTGCTCTATCCGGATCAGTGCCTAGCCTTCTGGTTTGTGGAAACTGGCCTGCACTGTGACTCTCCTAGTCCACGGCGTGGGTTGAGATTATCTCTGACTTATCCTCTCTAAGGAAGGGTTTAACACTGCATAGTGTTGAGTGGAGTGACTTGAGAATAGGTTAACTACATCTTGTCTCTATGGAGACTAGTGACAGACTTCTTCTGGACTGGTTCTTCTGTCCCGGACAGGGGACCTGGCAGAGGGCCAGGCCCAACAAGGCTGCTACAGGGAGTGTACTGGCTTGTGTCCTTCCTCTACAGAGCCCAGTGACGAAAGACCTCTACACTTCCTCTACCCATGTGACTTCCTATCTACAGCCTCCTATAAGGTGAGCTGTGAATGGGTGAGAGTGTATATAGAAGAAGTGATAGGACAGAAGAAGAGAACACGCTCATTGGTCTATAGATCCATGTGACATACCAATAAACAATAACCCTTACAGGTCTACAGCTGTGCAACAACTCAGTATATACACTTGCAATAGCGAAATCTTGTGGCAAAACTTTTACGCTACTTCATCACCACTTACAATAAGTACAGGCTTTTGTGAAGGGTGTAACTATGAGCAACACCCATGGTGGGACACCACATATAGACAAGAAAATTCCCGGCACTCACCAAAGTAGCTTGCTCTTCAACTTAATTCTAACATATACAGGGGTGCACAACAAAACAGGGCGCAGTTCGGCATTTCTGTCTTTCTCAACTGCCTAATACAATGTGAACGCTGTCTAGCTAATAAAGCATGGCAATGGCACACAATGCAGACGTGTGAGGTACGGCGCTCCAGATGATGTTACAAGTAATCAGAGTAACAATAAACCCTGATGTATCATTCCAAATGCAGCTGGATCACGATATATCGCACACTGAGACTGTTCACTGACATTGATAAACACAACAAAGGGTAATACATACAATACAACGTTACATACAACATCAAAACCAATATCAGTATTACAGATAGAAGCTACCTCCCCTTCTGTGCAATTATATTATCTGAAATAAAAATATATATAAACATTAATCTATCAGTATCTTATGATGTAAACATATCAATAATAATAATATAGTATGTTTACATCATGAGATACTGATAGATTAATATTTATATATATTTCAGATAACTATAATAGATTGCACAGAAGGGGGGTTGGTTCTATCTTTGTAGACGGCCGTTGTTCACACTCTAGCGGCCAGAAATAACTGACATGTCAATTACTACCACGACCGTACCAAGCAACTATTGTTCAATTCCATATGTAAACAACGGCCGCTATTCCCATAGTGTTCAATACAGTTCATTTTTTTAAAGAGAACAGATGTTGTTTTAACCGCCAACAATGGCCGTTCTTGTCTTATACAATGTGTGAACATGGCCCAAATCTGCACTTTTGTATGATAGCTGAAGATGTTAACAGATTGATGTGGTTTAAAAAAAATCTTATGTTTATAAACTTGGCTTTGGTGCATGAATTTCCCTGGACTGACACCACCTGTATGCAGGGCCGTATTTACCACTAGACACCCGTGGTCCGGGCCCTAGGGCAGCACCTTGCAGGGGGGAAGGAAACAACTGTTTTTGTTTGTTTTTATTTTTTGTCTCCCACCTCCCATTCAGACTTTCCAGTAAATCTGGTGTCTTTGAGGGGTGGGGGTAGGATCAGGTCTGGTGCGGCTGTGACGCCTGGAGCTATTACCTACCAATCCTGGGGTGAGAATTCCCTCCAATATGCAAACGGCTCCATTGATTCAATGTGGAAATTTATGTTTTAAGCCGTTAAAAATCATGAAAATTGCGATTCAGTGATTCTACTTGTAGAGAAAAGCATGAGGCCGAAATCCCTCCACCCCACGGTCCCCAAGATGGGGCGTCTGCAGGTTTAGCACCTAGGGCAGCAGCAGCTGGTAATACGGCCCTGTCTGTGGGATTGTTTCTTATTTCAGTTTTTGCTGTGGTAATTTTTCTCTCATTCCCGCTATTACCATCAGGGAACAATGTACCAAAACTTAGTGATGTGAAATGTAACATTAGAGCAGCTTTGTATTTCCTTTTAACTTATCAGCACTGGAGCGGCTGCAGCAAGGTGAGTGCTCTGACCATAGAGAGACCAGTCACATCCCACATCCCTGCACTGGAGACCAGTAAGATACCACATCCCAGCACTGGAGACCAGTCACATCCCACATCCCTTCACTGGAGACCAGTCACATCCCACATCCCTGCACTGGAGACCAGTAACATCCCACATCCCTGCACTAGAGACCAGTCACATCCCACATCCCTGCACTGGAGACCAGTAACATCCCACATCCCCGCACTGGAGACCAGTAACATACCACATCTCTGCACTGGAGACCAGTAAGATACCACATCCCTGCACTGGAGACCAGTAACATCCCACATCCCCGCACTGGAGACCAGTAAGATACCACATCCCTGCACTGGAGACCAGTAACATACCACATCCCTGCACTGGAGACCAGTCACATCCCACATCCCCGCACTGGAGACCAGTAACATCCCACATCCCTGCACTAGAGACCAGTCACATCCCACATCCCTGCACTGGAGACCAGTAACATCCCACATCCCCGCACTGGAGACCAGTAACATACCACATCTCTGCACTGGAGACCAGTAAGATACCACATCCCTGCACTGGAGACCAGTAACATCCCACATCCCTGCACTGGAGACCAGTAACATCCCACATCCCAGCACTGGAGACCAGTAACATACCACACCCCTACACTGGAGACCAGTAAGATACCACATCCCCACACTGGAGACCAGTAACATCCCACATCCCAGCACTGGAGACCAGTAACATCCCACATCCCTGCACTGGAGACCAGTAACATCCCACATCCCCACACTGGAGACCAGTAACATCCCACATCCCCACACTGGAGACCAGTAACATCCCACATCCCTGCACTGGAGACCAGTAACATCCCACATCCCTGCACTGGAGACCAGTAACATCCCACATCCCTGCACTGGAGACCAGTAACATCCCACATCCCAGCACTGGAGACCAGTAACATCCCACATCCCAGCACTGGAGACCAGTAACATACCACACCCCTACACTGGAGACCAGTAAGATACCACATCCCCACACTGGAGACCAGTAACATCCCACATCCCAGCACTGGAGACCAGTAACATCCCACATCCCTGCACTGGAGACCAGTAACATCCCACATCCCCACACTGGAGACCAGTAACATCCCACATCCCCACACTGGAGACCAGTAACATCCCACATCCCTGCACTGGAGACCAGTAACATCCCACATCCCAGCACTGGAGACCAGTAACATACCACATACTTGGACTGGAGACCAGTAACATCCCACATCCCCGCACTGGAGCGGCTGCAGCAAGGTGTGCACTCTGACCATATAAAAGAGAGACCAGCAGACACTCAGGTGTTTTATAGGAAAATGTGCAAAGCATTGTGGGAGTTCCCAATGGTATAAAGCCCATCAGGTGTAAGGAATTGTGAACTGTTTTACATGGTGGGAAAGCAGCAAGCGAGCTGGTGTTATGGTATCTCCCTGTGATCAAGATTTGTTGGTCCTTTTGAAAACTCCATGCTTAAAGGGTTAGTTCCCCAAAAATGTTTCTTTTAAATCAACAGGTGCTAGAGATTTGTAATTAAAAATCTTCAGGCTTTTAATACTTATCAGCTGCTACATGTCCTGCAGGAAGTGGTGTATTCTCTCCAGTCTGACACAGTGCTCTCTGCTGCCACCTCTGTCCATGTCAGGAACTGTCCAGAGCAGGAGAGGTTTTCTATGGGGATTTGCTGCTGCTCCACAGGATAGAGGAAAAAGTAGGAGATTCCAGGGGGTCTGACCTCTGTACTCTCCGCCAATCTCTGTATCCTCCGCCAATCTCTGTATCAGGCTCTGGCTTTAAAATTATGAGTAGGGCCGCAGGGACACATGCTGTACTTGTGGCTCTATTCATAATACAGAAGTCGGGGCCCATTACAGAGATCGGTGGAGGCTACAGAGGTCGGACCCCTGCGATCTCCTACTTTTCCCCATCCAGGGGCCCCCTAGACTAATGATGAGGGACCATGTCTGTAAATGTTTGTACTAACATGACGCCAATTGTTTGTGTTCGCTGATCACAATTTGTTCACTGATCGGAATGGGCATAATGATCATTTTCAAACTTATTGGAACTTGCGGACGTACCCCGCTGCATAATTTAGGCTTTGCATGTGCGTACACTTCTGCCGTATTCATTACAAAGAAAAAGAAAGCACACCATATAATGCAAATAATTATTATTATAGCACAGGAAAACAAAAAACAAAAAAACAAATAAAACGACAAACAATCATGTAGCCTCACAGCAATAAAGTGAGCTAGCATCCTGCTACCCTGATAATGTGTGTGACGACAGGTGAGTATACAATACTGAATATAGTATCACCTAGATCTATATACTGTGCCCAAGCTGTAAGAAACACTAAGCCCGATGCTAAATGAGTCCATACTAATATACAACCTGCCCCACAGGGTATACGACACAGACAGAGATGGAGAACTGGCCCAACATGTTCCGTTGCTCTATGCGACTTCGTCCACTGCTCCACTGGGAATTCTGGGTAGAAAGGATATGCAAATTAGCTCTCACACCACTTAGGCAAAGTGATGTCCCTTCAAGCTGGTGTTTCCGTCCATCTAGGAGTCTTAGAACATCAGAACATTTTGCATAGATCCCCAGTCATGTTCTGAGAGCTGTTTGCATATCCGTAAGCTGGACCAATAACTCCTTCCTATGGCCCAGCTCTGGAAATTAGACAGAAAATACCACCGTCACCTCCTGTTCTGTTTGACTCCCAATGCCAATTTATAGCATTGTCTCTGGGGCTGCGATAAATAAAAGTCTTGGAGTCGCATAAGACCATTCACTTCCTGGAAACAATCTCTTTTTCCTGAATGACCCGGGGGGATATTTTCGGATGACTGATTTTGATACTAATTGTCATTGGAACACATAGAAATTGCTGCATTGGGTGACGGCGGCTCGGATGAAGGGGATCCTGTAGGCTGGACATGACTCCAAAGCTGCTATCCTCCTCATTTCTCCCTCCTCAATATAGATTTTACCAGGGACGGGCGCTGAATAGATAATAAATAATAATAATAATCGGCTTATCCTAATAAGATATTTAGCACCATGTTATTCTTGGTTTATCACTGTGTGCTGATTATTAGTTATTAGACCTGTATAGTGGCCGGTGTGATACAGAGCCGGTAATCCCCGGTATTATGGTCAGCCGGCAGCTACCACCATGGAGAGCTTAGTACTCTGCCGACTGGTTTATTAGTAAGGGTAAGGTATACATAGTGTGCAGTAAACTCCTCAGGCTCGTGTAGCAGTGGATGCAAGTATTTAGAATTTTAACGCTTTTTTCTTTATTAGGGCCCGTTCACACCACAGAATTTACATGGCACTGACCCCACTTAAAGTTCTGCCTGTCCCATTGATTAAATAGGATCTGTATTTGAATCGTGCTGCCTAGAGAAGGTGGATGCAGCCCGAGGATTACCTGGAAAACATGGATACAACCAAAGGCCACAGGCTGAGTCCATGGTTTCCAGGCAGTCGGGATATGTGCGAATCTGAACTTTCGGAAAGTTCTTTCTTCTCTAATTGTGAGCATTACAATGACGGCCATTGGTACGTTATTCTATATCAGGCCCTTTTTTGGTGCAGTTCTTCTTTAAGGTCCATTGAATTTAGAAGAAAATTTTATAGCAAAGTCTGTTATTCAATACACTGTGTTCATTGAGCCGCCGTCATTCCATTGACTTCAATTCATTCTATGGACTACAATTATAATTTGATAATAATGGGCGTTGCTTTTTTTTTTACACAGTGTGAACATAGCCCATGAGTGCAATAGTCATTGAATGTAAACAACACCAAATGTAAAGTGCAGAAAATAAGCACATGCAGAAAAACTGGCTGCACATCAAACTATTATTTATAGAAAAAATATAGATACATAACAAGGAGATCAAGCTAAGGGAAGTACACGCTTAGTGCATTGCCTCCCAATTTCATGACATAACTTGGACAGACTTCCAATGCAAGTTGGTTGTAAAGAGTGGACAAGAAGGAAGAGGTGGTTCTTCCTCTGGTAGAAGTGCGGGATGCATGTTAGGAGATAGTTCAGACAGAACTATCTGGAATGATAACTGGAGATCCCTTGGAAGTGGCTGGAAGCCAGGGAGGAGATTGCTGAGAATCAACACCAACTAAGGAAAGAGGGATGGGGGGGGGGAGACTATATATAACCTCAGGAGAACTTGCCAGAAGTCTCCAGAACCTGTGGGCTGGGCTAGAAATACAGAACAGGCGCATACAGAACAGGCACATGTCTGCCACTAGAGGGAGACCAAACCAGCAGGAGATCAGCTCAAAGCAAGAGAGCTGTTGCAGGAAAAGCATGCTGAGAAAAAAGGGAGATGATCACAACGCAGTGTGAACCTGAGCAGGTGGGGGGTAACGGACATGGACACGGCCACGTCCCATCACACAAGTCTATGGGTCCATCCATGTCTCATAGAAACCCAGCAGGGAGAGCGGCACAGTTGCTTCCCTGCTCTTTCTACTGTCAAAAGTTTTTTTTTTATTATTGACAGGTACACTTTAATGGCAAATATTCACTATAAAGTTTTTACCTTTTATATTTATTCTTGTATGTATTTGCTTCTAATAACACTTAACATTTACAATAGTTTTTCCTTTGATACCAGGGTGCATTGTAGAATTCCATAATTCCATCATTTATTATCCATCTTTATTATTATCTTTAGGAGTAGATAATGTAAATGGTTACTTAGGGAATCATCAATTAAACTTTTCCAAAACAATTGCAGTACAGCGCTTATAATAGAAAGAGGTAATGACAATAGGTGCAGAGGTGATGACAATGGGTGCAGAGATGAAGACAATAGGTACAGAGGTAATGACAATAGGTACAGAGGTGATGACAATAGGTACAGAGGTGATGACAATAGGTACAGAGGTAATGACAATAGGTACAGAGGTAATGACAATAGGTACAGAGGTGATGACAATAGGTACAGAGGTGATGACAATAGGTACAGAGGTAATAATAGGTACAGAGGTGATGACAATAGGTACAGAGGCGATGACAATAGGTACAGAGGTAATAACAATAGGTGCAGAGGTGATGACAATAGGTACAGAGGGTATGACAATAGGTACAGAGGGTATGACAATAGGTACAGAGGGTATGACTATTAGGTACAGAGGTGATGACAATAGGTACAGAGGGTATGACTATTAGGTACAGAGGTGATGACAATAGGTACAGAGGCGATGACAATAGGTACAGAGGGTATGACAATAGGTACAGAGGGTATGACTATTAGGTACAGAGGGTATGACTATTAGGTACAGAGGCGATGACAATAGGTACAGAGGGAATGACAATAGGTACAGAGGGAATGACAATAGGTACAGAGGTGATGACAATAGGTACAGAGGTGATGACAATAGGTACAGAGGTGATGACAATAGGTACAGAGGGAATGACAGTAGGTGATGCATCTGGCCGCACAGAATAATATCTGTATAGAATGAGAGGCATTAGAAGAAGCCACTATAATACAGCTCCGGATTATTCTGCTTTTAGGCCATAATAAATTTCACTATAATTTTCAGCAGTGACAATGGTGTGGCACCGTAAGAGCGCGTATTTAGTAACGCAAACAGAAAAAGAGGAGAAACATTGACACAAAAGATATTTAGGATTGGATACAGGGGTACAGGAATAGAGTCAACTCTTTGCTACAAATCAAATAACTGCATGTTGACTTTTTAAATGAGTCTAAAGAGTTTGATCTCCATTTGTCTGGATGGGGCAGGCTCAGGAGCTTCCCTCTATCTGTCAGGGTGCCGCTGGGTTGCCATGGAAGCCAGAAGCTAAATATGAAAATACCCCACCCCAAAAAATAGAAAACAAGAATTGTAACTTTTTTGGTTCATTTTGCTTACCAAGATATAAAAAGTCCCCAGAACCCAAAGTGGTTTCATGGAAAACTAATGATTGCTATGTAAAAAATAGGCGATGTTCACACAACACAATAATATTGGAGTATTGGAGTATTTACAGACGTACACTGCCGGTTTATGGCAATGAGATCTGGAGAAGCCGTGGCTCATATGGTTCCAGGATGAGATTTGAGATCTATTATACAGACTTACCGAAACTCTCTGTCTCTGCCGTATTCTCAACCATTATAAGAAGGCGACATTGAGAGGATTAAAGGATTATACGTTTATGAGGACATATGTTCATGCTATAGACCATTTCCTGCTTTAGAATCGCCCGAGCAGCAATGCAGCCCGTGCCGGTGACCGGTGACTTTCCCAACCTGCGGATTACACCCGTATGATGCGGATTGTATCCAAATGATCAGCGCTGCGAGCAGTTACACATATAAATCCGGCAGCCGTAATGCCTGAGAAAAGGATCAAAAAGAAATAAGAGGCCATTTCAGCGTGATAAAGCGACGTCCGTCACCACCGCAGATAAATGGAACGACCTTTCTGTTTATCATTAGGGAGAACTTGATTACGAGTCCAATGTTTTCTCAGCCTTTATAGTGACCCAATTATTCCGCTGCTTAGAGCTCTTTCCTATCATCTCCAGACTGATTGCTTTTATTCCAATTGCTTTTCCACTATCAGACCTGTCAGGAGGAGCGCAAAAGAAAATGGCGCACGCTTATCTATTTTTTTCAAGCTGTAATTTTTATTAAAGAATTGTTTTAAACGAGAAAAAACTGTTTGGTTTTACTAAGTACAAATGATCAAACCAACCTCAATTAGTTTATGAAGAGGCGGATAGAAGCCCGGGCAGAAAAGGTGCTTGGGGGGATTAGATACCGTCCCTAATAGATACCCTATAAGTATCATAAGGTCTATGGGTATCAAAGTATGAGGCTATGTTCACAACGGCCGCTATCTTACATGTTCACCAGGCAAACATCAAATACAAACCTCAATGCAATGTACGGCCATACATTGTAAGAACAGACTGTAAACATTGGCCGTTGTTCACAGTCTGCCAGATGGAAATGACAAGTCAATTATGTCCACGATCACAAAGGGATAGTGGTCATTGTGATATACATTGTGTGCACAGCGGCCGCTGTTCCTCATAGGATTCCACACAGTGAATTCTTTTTTTCACAAGAACGGCCCTTAATCGCTAATAACAGCTGTTCTTGTAAAAAAAAAAAAAAAAATACACGGTGTAAACATACCCTAAAATTGTAACTGGATTAAACATTTACTCAAGGGCTATATCCAGAAAGTTGTAGGTTATTTCTATTCTGAATGGTCCATTGTTCTAAGGTTCAGGGATAAGTCCGCTATCAACCTATTTATATATAGAAGATAAGATGTACAGGAAGGGCACGGAGCGGGAGGCGCAGACCTAGCGGAGGCCCAGCATGACTAGGTTAGCTGGGAATGTAGTTTAAAGGGTTAAGTGGGGCAGTAAGGGGTTAAGTGTGAGCCAGTTGGGAGGGGGTGAGGGGTTTGAGGAGAAAACGCGGGAGTTGCTAGGTGAGTCACTTACCAACGGACGCGGTGTTATAAGAAGAGGAGGAAGAGGTGGAGCTACAGTTCTTGCCGGACCTGATTCAGCCCGCCCGCCCGCCCTATTACAGGCTTTTGGTGTTCGGGTGTGGGCTTTGGGTGCTTTCTTTGTCATGGCCGCCTGCGGTAGGGAGGTCTTGCAGGGCACGTTAAGGTGGTAATTTGGATGGGGACCCATAAGAGGGATGATACTCCCCGCTTGTTTGGTGGCTTGTGGATGGGAAATGGTGCAGTGCCAGATGACAGATTTGTCAGCCCCTGAGTCGGCGCGGTGCGGCTGGGGGGATAGCCAGGAATACTGGTGCTGCTGCAGGGTGCTCTGCCAGACCTCCCTAGTCATAATGGGTTAACTAATGTTATGGTTATTATTGTTATTTATTTTTTATGTTTGTTAATTATTGGAAGCACTTTTAATAAAGAGGCTGTTATGGCCAATTTTTTCCAACGTTAAAGGAGGTGTCCTCAATTAATGGGCGAAAGGGGGGAGGGGGTGTGTGGTATACGGGGTTTTAGTGGGGGGGTAGTGGTCGGTAGGGGATAGACGAAGGGACTCAGCAATACCTTAAGTCAAGCAAAATATAGTGGGTTGTCACGATACCACAGGTAAAGTACAGTAAGAGAAGGGTCGGGGTGGACACAGGCAGTGAACCCTGAACTTGTCCCCACTCACTCTCCCCCCACTGTCTCCCCTTTAGTTTAGCCTTGACAAGTCTGGGCGTCCAGCAAGAACATCAGTTCTCATCTATGTGACAAAGCTGAGAAATGTTAGACACAGGATATGTAACTGCTGCTAGAAGAAGTTTTATACTTTGAAACTGTTTCTTTTTCCTTATCTTTGCTTATAACAAGAGGTCTTTTAGCTTGAACCCAGTGTTATCTCATGTGCCCATTCTGAACTTCAGCAAACGAGAAAAGTGGGGATGAGGGCGCTTCCTAGTGAAACATTATAGGGTTCCCAGTATAATTATGTAGATAGAGAGGTCAGTATCTCATCCACTCACCTGGTGAGGTTGTGCAAAGGAGACAGACACAGCTTAAACAGATCACCGCGGCACAGGATCATCCATACACAGGGTAGGAGCAATCAATAGAAGAACATACACAGAAGAAGGACAAGACTAACAAATAAGACGGTATAAACCGGCCGGGGTCACACGAGCAGCAAAGTGCCAAATCAGAATCCGGAGAATAGTCAGGTAAACTAGAGCCGAGGTCAGGAAAGTCAGATAACAAAGCAGAAATAGGATGTGAGACCCCGAGCTGGTAAACAGAGCAAGGGGACGTTCTATAGGAGGTCAGGAGATCCAGAACATGATTGGACCAGCCTCCTCATCTACAACCAAAGACACCTGTATCAAAAAACACGGACGGGGAGTTCTGCCAAGTACTGTGCACACTTCACAGAGGGACGTTCACATCTCCTACGGAGTGACATGGACCTGTGGCGTCCCTGGTTGCCAGGAACACCTTTGGGTATCGGTGAGGTCACCCGGGCCTCGCTGGAGTGAGATCAGGTCAGAGGTTCTGAGTGAGCCAGAGAAATCTATGTCAGGGAAGTGAACAACTGAGAAAGGAGCAGAACACTGAGAAGCTATTACACCAAGACATTGGGGGGGGGGGGGGGGGGGGGGAATCAATAACGTAAGGCAAAGCAATAAGACCAAGGACTTTATTACAGATGTGAGTGCAAAAGAGCTGATAAATCAGAACCTAGCAAAGAACTACGAGCCGTCCAGCATAGCCAAGGTGGGATTGTGCTGATCTAGAACACACCAAGAACTATGAGCCGTCCAGCATAGCCAAGGTGGGATCGTGCTGATCTAGAACACACAAAGAACTATGAGCCGTCCAGCATAGCCAAGGTGGGATCGTGCTGATCTAGAACACACAAAGCAGTCCATCAGCCGTGCTCGACCATACAGTCCGATTTCTCTGACAGTGAAGAAAAAAACATTATTGGCTTTTATTGATATGTACATTCTAACAAGGAACTAATCACTAATAGATACACAGAGCTACAGAAGCATAAAGTGATCCTGTCCCCCCCTATGTGAGGTTCTCCGCACCATCCACAAGCTTAGGGGCTGCACATTCTATGTATGCCTTTGTTCACACAACATCTTTTTAGGTTGTTTCCTGTCCCTCCCCTCCTTTTTTTCCTGGATGGCCGTCATTTTGGCCCCAAAACATGTCCGTTTTATGCAAATAATGGCCGTCATTTGGATGAAACAGCTGTGATTTGGTGACAATCTTAATCTCAAAGGGACGCCTCCGCTCTCCACCGCTCTCTGCTCAAAGAATGGACATGATCGCTTCTCGGCCTTTTGGCTAAGATCAAGTGTAGTATCTGTTCTTATCAGTATAATATCTGATCTGTCCCCTATCCGGGGATCATATATTACATGGATTCTTAGAACAGGGAGATGGAAAAACAGCTTGCTCTGTCCTGTCCAGGCAGTGACCTGGTATTGCAGCGCCTCCAGGTTCAGTGCACCAAAAAAAAAAAAAAAAAAGAATGGATATGACAATTCTTTGAGCGAAGAGCAGAGGAGCGGGAGGCGTGTGAGGGCGGAAGGGCGGGAGGCGTAGGAGGCGCGGGAGGTGTAGGAGGCGCGGGAGGCGCAGGAGGGCGGAAGGGCGGGAGGCGTAGGAGGGCGGGAGGCGTAGGAGGGCGGGAGGGGTAGGAGGCGTAGGAGGGCGGGAGGCGTAGGAGGGCGGGAGGCGCCGGAGGCGTAGGAGGCGCGGGAGGCGTAGGAGGGCGGGAGGGGTAGGAGGCGTAGGAGGGCGGGAGGCGTAGCAGGCGTAGGAGGGCGGGAGGCGTAGGAGGGTGGGAGGGGTAGGAGGCGTAGGAGGGCGGGAGGCGTGGGAGGCGCGGGAGGCGTAGGAGGGCGGGAGGCGTAGCAGGCGTAGGAGGGCGGGAGGCGTAGGAGGGCGGGAGGCGTAGGAGGGCGGGAGGCGTAGCAGGCGTAGGAGGGCGGGAGGCGTAGGAGGGCGGGAGGCGTAGCAGGCGTAGGAGGGCGGGAGGCGTAGCAGGCGTAGGAGGGCGGGAGGCGTAGGAGGGCGGGAGGCGCGGAAGGCGTATATTGCTGAAGAAATAAAATGTTACTTGCAAAGAATTCAAGATGTTATACAGGGAAAACCGAAGCCGACACCGACCGTCCTGCCGAATCTGGTGGAAAGCAGGATACATTACTATGGATAAAATCATAGAGATTTACAGATTTCACATTTAGGGTACAAACCCACACACCGTATACACAGCAGATACGCAACAAATACGCAGCAAATACGCAGCAGATTTGATGCTGTGTTCAGTTATTTAGATCTAATCTGCTGCGTATTTGTTGCGTATCTGCTGTGTATACGGTGTGTGGGTTTGTACCCTTAATTTGTGTATAGAGATGAGTGAGTATAGAGATGAGTGAGTATAGAGATGAGTGAGTATAGAGATGAGTGAGTATAGAGATATATATATACCCCCAGTCTATATACCCCCAGTCTTTATACCCCCATTGTATATACACCCATTCTATATACACCCATTCCATATACACCCAGGTCACCTGATGCAGCCATCCAATCCCTGCTATGATAGCAGCTAATGTAGCAGGACCTCCCATCCCCCCCTCCTCACATGATTAAAGCCGCCAAACCTACAGGGAGAAGACCATCACTGTTATTCGAGCCCCACGCGGTATTCATTGAGTATCGATTACTTTACCATGATACTAAAGCAAATAGTGAGCATATAGTGAGTATACTTACTCATCTCTATACTGACTCATCATCTCTATATACTCACTCATCTCTATATACTCACTCATCTCTATATACTCATCCCTATAGTCTCTCTCTCTCTATACTCACTAGAAAACTAGAGAAAAAAAGGCAACAAATCCACAAAAAAGTAAGTGAAGACTCGCACCACCCAGTTCACTTTGCGCAGCAACAAGGCACCCTCTATATACTCATCTATATACTCACTCATCTCTATACTTACTCATCTCTATACTTACTCATCTCTATACTTACTCATCTCTATACTTACTCATCTCTATACTCACTATCTCTATACTCACTAACTCTATACTCACTCATCTCTATACTCACTCATCTCTATACTCACTCATCTCTATACTCACTCATCTCTATACTTACTCATCTCTATACTCACTCATCTCTATACTTACTCATCTCTATACTCACTCATCTCTATACTCACTCATCTCTATACTCACTCATCTCTATACTTACTCATCTCTATACTCACTCATCTATATACTCACTCATTTCTATACTCACTCATCTCTATACTCACTCATCTCTATACTCACTCATCTCTATACTCACTAACTCTATACTCACTCATCTATGTACTCATCTATACACTCACTCATCTATATACTCACTCATTTCTATACTCACTCATCTCTATACTCACTCATCTCTATACTCACTCATCTCTATACTCACTCATCTCTATACTCACTCATCTCTATACTTACTCATCTCTATACTCACTATCTCTATACTCACTGTCTCTATACTCACTGTCTCTATACTCACTCATCTCTATACTCACTATCTCTATACTCACTATCTCTATACTCACTCATCTCTATACTCACTCATCTCTATACTTACTCATCTCTATACTCACTATCTCTATACTCACTCATCTCTATACTCACTCATCTCTATACTCACTCATCTCTATACTCACTCATCTCTATACTCACTATCTCTATACTCACTATCTCTATACTCACTATCTCTATACTAATCTCTATACTCACTCATCTCTATACTCACTCATCTCTATACTCATCTCTATACTCACTCATCTCTATACTTATCTCTATACTCACTCTCTATATACTCACTCATCTCTATACTCACTATCTCTATACTCACTCATCTCTATACTCACTATCTCTATACTCACTCATCTCTATACTCACTATCTCTATACTCACTCATCTCTATACTCACTATCTCTATACTCACTCATCTCTATACTTACTCACTATCTCTATACTCACTCATCTCTATACATACTCATCTCTATACTCACTCATCTCTACACTCACTCATCTCTATACTCACTCATCTCTATACTCACTCATCTCTATACTCACTCATCTCTATACTCACTCATCTCTATACTCATTCATCTCTATACTCACTCATCTCTATACTCACTCATCTCTATACTCACTTATCTCTATACTTACTCATCTCTATACTTATCTCTATACTCACTATCTCTATACTCACTCATCTCTACACTCACTCATCTCTATACTCATTCATCTCTATACTCACTCATCTCTATACTCACTCATCTCTATACTCACTCATCTCTATACTCACTCATCTCTATACTCACTCATCTCTACACTCACTCATCTCTACACTCACTCATCTCTATACTCACTCATCTCTATACACAATTAAATGTGAAATCTGTAAATCTCTATGATTTTATCCATAGTAATGTATCCTGCTTTCCACCAGATTCTCTAGGACGGTCGGTGTCGGCCTCGGTTTTCCCTGTATAACATCTTAAATTCTTTGCAAGTAACATTTTATTTCTTCAGCAACAAAAAGTCATCCTGATGGAGTTCAGCGGCAAATGATTCCGGGCGTTTGAGTCGGAGGCGAATGTGACAGCTGAAATCTGAAGTATGGACGGGAATGAATGGAGGTCGTCATCTGCTTCTCATTGCAATAGAAAAACAAAATGCATTAGTGTCTCCTCTCCGCGCGCTCCGGCTCGCTTTACTCGCTCTCCCTTATTTCCACTCAGTGGGCTCGGAGATTGAAAGCGCTGTAAATATAAACCTGCAAAAATAGAATTCTAAATAAACAGATCAAATATTTATGAAGGCGAGAAAACGGAATCCTTCCCGAGGCCTAAAATAAGGCTGTTATATTCCACCCGCCCCTGTGTATGCACTGTATATATATGCTACACACACTCATACTGTATATACACTGCATATATATGCTGCACACACTCATACTGTATATACACTGCATATATATGCTGCACACACTCATACTGTATATACACTGCATATATATGCTGCACACACTCATACTGTATATACACTGCATATATATGCTGCACACACTCATACTGTATATACACTGCATATATATGCTGCACACACTCATACTGTATATACACTGCATATATATGCTGCACACACTCATACTGTATATACACTGCATATATATGCTGCACACACTCATACTGTATATACATTACATATATATGCTGCACACACTCATACTGTATATACATTACATATATATGCTGCACACACTCATACTGTATATACACTGCATATATATGCTGCACACACTCATACTGTATATACATTACATATATATGCTGCACACATTCATACTGTATATACACTGCATATATATGCTGCACACACTCACACTGTATATACATTACATATATATGCTGCACACATTCATACTGTATATACATTACATATATATGCTGCACACACTCACACTGTATATACATTACATATATATGCTGCACACACTCACACTGTATATACACTGCATATATATGCTACACACACTCATACTGTATATACACTGCATATATATGCTGCACACACTCATACTGTATATACATTACATATATATGCTGCACACATTCATACTGTATATACACTGCATATATATGCTGCACACACTCACACTGTATATACATTGCATATATATGCTGCACACATTCATACTGTATATACATTACATATATATGCTGCACACACTCACACTGTATATACATTACATATATATGCTGCACACACTCATACTGTATATACATTACATATATATGCTGCACACACTCATACTGTATATACACTGCATATATATGCTACACACACTCATACTGTATATACACTGCATATATATGCTGCACACACTCATACTGTATATACATTACATATATATGCTGCACACATTCATACTGTATATACACTGCATATATATGCTGCACACACTCACACTGTATATACATTACATATATATGCTGCACACATTCATACTGTATATACATTACATATATATGCTGCACACACTCACACTGTATATACATTACATATATATGCTGCACACACTCACACTGTATATACACTGCATATATATGCTACACACACTCATACTGTATATACACTGCATATATATGCTGCACACACTCATACTGTATATACATTACATATATATGCTGCACACATTCATACTGTATATACACTGCATATATATGCTGCACACACTCACACTGTATATACATTACATATATATGCTGCACACATTCATACTGTATATACATTACATATATATGCTGCACACACTCACACTGTATATACATTACATATATATGCTGCACACACTCATACTGTATATACATATATATGCTACACACACTCATACTGTATATACACTGCATATATATGCTGCACACACTCATACTGTATATACATTACATATATATGCTGCACACATTCATACTGTATATACACTGCATATATATGCTGCACACACTCACACTGTATATACATTACATATATATGCTGCACACATTCATACTGTATATACATTACATATATATGCTGCACACATTCATACTGTATATACACTGCATATATATGCTGCACACACTCACACTGTATATACATTACATATATATGCTGCACACATTCATACTGTATATACATTACATATATATGCTGCACACACTCATACTGTATATACACTGCATATATATGCTGCACACACTCATACTGTATATACATTACATATATATGCTGCACACATTCATACTGTATATACACTGCATATATATGCTGCACACACTCACACTGTATATACATTACATATATATGCTGCACACATTCATACTGTATATACATTACATATATATGCTGCACACACTCACACTGTATATACATTACATATATATGCTGCACACACTCACACTGTATATACACTGCATATATATGCTACACACACTCATACTGTATATACACTGCATATATATGCTGCACACACTCATACTGTATATACATTACATATATATGCTGCACACATTCATACTGTATATACACTGCATATATATGCTGCACACACTCACACTGTATATACATTACATATATATGCTGCACACATTCATACTGTATATACATTACATATATATGCTGCACACACTCACACTGTATATACATTACATATATATGCTGCACACACTCATACTGTATATACATTACATATATATGCTGCACACACTCATACTGTATATACATTACATATATATGCTGCACACACTCATACTGTATATACATTACATATATATGCTGCACACATTCATATAGATAGATAGATAGATAAATATATGCTGCACACACTTAGGCTGGGTTCACAGTATGTATATTTCAGTCAGTATTGTGGTCCTCATATTGCAACCAAAACCAGGAGTGGATTGAAAACACAGAAAGGATCTGTTCACACAATGTTGTAATTGAGTGGATGGCCGCCATATAGAGTAAATAACGGCCATTATTTCAATATAACAGCCGTTGTTTTAAAATAACAGCAAATATTTGCCATTATATGACGGCCATCCACTCAATTTCATCATTGTGTGATCAGATCCTTTTTGTGTTTTCAATCCACTCCTGGTTTTGGTTGCTATACAGCCTCAAACATACAGCCTCAAATATACGTAGTGTGAACATAGCTTCATACTGTATATACACTACATATATATGCTGAACACACTCATACTGTATATACATTACACATATATGCTGCACACACTCATACTGTATATACATTGCATATATATGCTGCACACACTCATACTGTATATACATTACATATATATGCTGCACACACTCATACTGTATATACATTACACATATATGCTGCACACACTCATACTGTATATACATTACACATATATGCTGCACACACTCATACTGTATATACATTACATATATATGCTGCACACACTCATACTGTATATACATTACATATATATGCTGCACACACTCATACTGTATATACATTACATATATTTCCTACACACACTCATACTGTATATACATAACATATATATGCTGCACACACTCATACTGTATATACATTACATATATATGCTGCACACACTCATACTGTATATACATAACATATATATGCTTCACACATTTGTATATATATGCTGCACACACTCATACTGTATATACATTGCATATATTTCCTACAATAAAATGGGGCTATGTATTAAGCAACTATTAAAGGGAAACTCCAGTAATTTTTTTTGGTTATTTCTTTTGAATCAAATGGTGTCATAAAGTTATAGATTTTTTATTTACTTCTATTTAAATTTCTCAAGTCTTCTAGTACTTATCAGCTGCTGTATGTCCTGCAGGAAGTGAGCAAGATTAGAAAAAGAGAAAAGGAGAGGCGCTTTCTGGTCCAGTATTATCCAATTATTCACAATGTCCAAAAGCTATTAGACGGGTAGAGTCACTACACTCACCTATTCTGGTTGTGCAGCGGTATAGACACAACTATATGACTAGCTGTGAGCAGGGCCGTATTAACAGCTGCTGCTGCCCTAGGCACTAAACCTGAAGACGCCCCATCTACACGCACCTATTGCCGATACCAGACCTGACCAATACCACCATACCCCCCCACCCCCCTGGAAAAGACACCAGATTTACTGGCAAGTCTGAACGGGAGGAGGGAAACTAAAGAAATAAAAACAAAAAAAATTGTTTTCTGCCCCCCTGCAAGGTGCTGCCCTAGGCCCCGGACCACGGGTGCCTAGTGGTAAATACGGCCCTGGCCGTGAGAAGTGTTTCCACTGCAGCTCATCAGAGGATCAGCAAAACCAGGTGTCGTAGAGAACCGAGGGGAGGCAGGACCGGACCAGCTGAATTACCTCTGTATAGCACAAGCGGGGGAGGAACTTTCATGGCTCAAAGGGTAACTGCGGCCATAGACCCCACTGGTGCATGCATATAATTTACAACAAGGGAGACATTATTGGGCTTGATGCGCCCTCCGTTCCACCTATGCCATTTGGTCTAAGGTACCATTGGATCACATGACATCGGAGATGGGGAACAATTTGGACATGCTGTTCCCTGCCTATATTGCCATTTATACATTGCCATATTATTAAGTGTTTATCCATATTATGGTATTTACATTGATATTTTCTCTTTAGGAATTGCAATCTAGGGCGTATGTGCAATAGACGTGGGTTTAAACACATGACTTTGGAGGGTGTGTGCATATGTACTATATTCGTCTTTACAGGTGGATTTCTATGGCCGCTGATATGGGATTTCATGTAACATATGTGTATTTTTATATTTGTTACAGACTAATTTGCATTTGTGAGTGCATGCGCATTGATAAGTTAGCTGCAAAGTGGCGCATGCGTTGTGTTATATGTATATTTTAGGGCGCATGCGCATTGATAAGTTAGCTGCAAAGTGGCGCATGCGTTGTGTTATATGTATATGCGCATTGATTAAGGGGCAGTAGTCGGCTTTGTTTTGGGATACTTTCCCATAACAGATACTTCCGGGTGGTCACGAGGCCCAGACGTTGTGATGATGCGTCGGGTCAGGTGACCCTCCATAAGGCAACAGCCAGTTCGTAACATGTGACCTTGACATGTGACTTGGGATTACCACGATACAGAGGTTCCGGTGATGTAATCAGTCACATGACCGGAACCATCCGGAGCCTCCGGTGACGTACATCCGGTCGGGTGACTGGGTTGCCTGGATGTTTGGCGTGCGCACAGGTGAATATAGCGCCATTGTACAACTGAAGACAAGTAGAGATACAACGGCAACTCACCAAAGTAGAGCGAAAATCAGATGCTTTATTTCAGGGACAGAGCAGTATACAAACAAGCGGTGCGTTCCACAGATAAGAGCAACAACGTTTCGCGCTTGCGCGCTTCAACTGGCTCACATAATCTACGTCATACGGCTGGCGCAGCTTTATGCGTGTGCTTAAGCCGTTGCTATAGTTACCATATTAACTCCATATGTAACGATACAAAAAACCGCAAGAACACATTTAGAAAAGTGCATACATAAAGGAAACATACAGTTAAAACCATAACATACAACACAACAACAATGAACTTGCAATTATATGAAAACACTCATATCATTTTTATCATTTAAACCCAGAGCCCCTAAGGCCCCTGTTTTCATGATCCACCAGGATTCTCGTTTCAGCAGCCGCTGATGGCGATCTCCTCCATTCCTGAATGGTTTTACCACTTCCAGACCTAGGAATTTAAGGACATTTTTGTCACCATTATGTTTACTATTTATGTGATCAATTAGGCGTGTACAACCCACTCCTGTCCTTATGGAATTGCAGTGTTCCCTAAATCTAACAAACAATTGTCTGATGGTCTTTCCTATATAGAAGTGACCACAAGGGCACAAGATGGCATAGACAACAAATTTAGACCTACATGTCACAAGCTGTCTAACTTCCCATCTTGTGCCACCTATGGTCACCTCACTGCCCTCCCACATATGGCTACAAAAAGAGCAAAAACCACATCTATGGTTACCTCTAGGACCACGATCTTCTAACCAGTTATTCATTCTCGTGTTTGTGGCACTATTGGCTCTTGGTGTATTGCGTGAGTCCCTGATAGTACGTGTGCGTCTGTAAGAAAAAATAGGCTGTCTAATAGCGATATCCCTAACCTCTTCATCACCTTCTATCAAATGCCAATGTTTCCTGATAGCACTCTGGATTACCTGATTCATCTCTGTGTATCTAAAGGAGAAAACAAATCTCCTATCTCCTCTTTTCTTCTTTCTATATTTAACTACCTGTTCTCTAGGCTGACTCCACGCTCTTTGCTTAGCTTCACTTATAATTTGGTGGGGGTAACCTCTTTCTTCTAACCTAATGGACAGTTCCTGGGCCTGTGCCAGGAAACCTTCATCAGTACTATTAAGGCGTCGAAGCCGCAGGAACTGCCCATAAGGAATAGCCCTCTTAACATGGAAGGGGTGAAAGCTATCAAAATGCAATAAAGCATTGGAGGCAGTAGGTTTACGGAAACCAGAAGTCGTAAGTTGGCCATCCAATACTTCAACTCTCACATCTAGGAAATCCAGAGTGTCACCTCCGTATACTGATGTAAACGCCATATTCATTTTTGCATCTTTATTCAGGTAATCCACAAAAGTTGAGAACTGTTCCTTAGACCCTGACCAAATGATAAATATGTCGTCCATAAAACGCTTGTATGTGACAACATATTTAATAAATTCATTGGTCATTGAGAAGATAAACCTCTTTTCAAACACGGCCAAGAAAATATTGGCCAAGGAACATGCAACTGGGGTCCCCATAGCGACGCCTGACACCTGCTTGAACCAACCTTCCTGAAATTTAAAGGCGTTGTGAGAAAGGATAAAATCCAAAGCCTCACCTACAAAATCAACATATAGAGCAGGTTTTCCAATGTCAGCGAGGACCTCGCAGACAGCCTGTACACCCGCATCCTGAGGGATGCGGGTGTACAGGCTCTCGACGTCCACGGAGACAAGACTATAACCCTCCTGCCAGGTAATGTCCTGTAAAGTCTGCAAAAAATCGCCTGTATCTTTCAGGTAAGCAGGAATATCCTGCAACATAGGGCGCAATAACCAGTCAACATATTTGGACAATCCCTCAGTCACCGAGCCGATCCCCTCCACAATAGGGCGACCGGGGGGTCGGCTTGATGACTTGTGGATTTTGGGCAAGAAATACCAAGATGGCTTAAGGGGATGGGTAAAGAGCAATCTCTCAGCACATTTTTTAGAGATAACCAATGATTCCACCGATCTTCTCAGAAAGGACTGAAGCTGGTTAGAATATTTTAGGGTGGGATCTACTTTAAGTGGTAAATATACCGATCTATCACCTAAAAGGCGCATCGCCTCTTCTTGGTAATACGAGCGGCTCAGGATCACAGTGTTGCCACCTTTATCCGCCTTTCTCACAATCAACTCGGGGTGAGAGGAGAGCCAAGATAGGGCTCGCCTCTCACCTGTCGAGAGATTGTTGGAACAAGGCGGGTAAAGCAGCGCTTTAACATCATTCCGAACCAGAGTGGCAAAAAGATCCAACGGGCCACCTGGTGTAATAGGGGGACAAAATTGTGACTTATTACCTCCCGTGAAATCACCCACCTCTAATGGGGAGTCGGGGTCAGCAATAGACTCGTTAGTGAGTTCCATGAGCATCTGGGCACCCTTGGCAACATCATCAGTGATGTCCATAGTAGCACTAAAACCAAGGGGTCCAATGGCCGCAGGAATCTCTCCCAACTGTCTATTAACATAATTGTTAGATTTTTTAGAAAAGAATTTACAGAGATTAATTTTCCTTATTCCCTTAAACAAGTCTATTTCAAACTGGTTAACATTAAAGTTTTCCGCCACACAGAAATTCAGCCCTTTAGCTAAAACAGATAAACAGTCTGCAGACAGAACAGTGTTAGTCAGGTTAATCACATTAGAATGACAGTTCGTACCCGTAGTTTTCAATGAGTCCAAGTGACTTGTTTCCGTTTCTGGCCTTGATGCCAGCGTGGGGGTCTTTTTCCTGCGACTCCTTCTGGTGTGTTTCCTAAAGGGCAAAGTTGACCCGATTTAGGACGTGCACCTTGTTGCTGATGACTCCCCGATGACTCATCCGGGACACTCGAATCAGAATCGGTAGTCCAATAGTCGCCACTGCGTTTTTTGGGTTTTATATTTTTCCGCTTTTGCTTTTTGCTATTCCAATCAAAAACCCTTCCCACATCAAAATCAATTTTATCACGTAGAAATTTATCCATTTTCTTTTCTTTTACTTCCATTTGTGTGGCAATAGTTTTCTTATCCAGCTTAGTTGAGAAGGCAGCAGCCTGCTCTTCTGAATGTCTGGTACGCAGTTCTAATTTGGCTTTACACAACTCAGTAGTAATCTTTTCATACTCCACTTGGTTGCGGGCATAGACCAGTTGTAGTAGTCTTTGGGAATGTTGTAAATGCGCCTCTTTCCATTCCTGCAGGAAGCTATCATCTTCCAGAAATTGGGCCGGCTCTTTATAGAACCGCAGTCCCCTCGGAACTCTTTGACACTCAATATAGGAACATAGAGACTTAATAGTCCAGAACAAACGGACCTCCTTTTCCGCTAATGAGATCACTCTTAATTCTAGTGTTTTGACACTTAATAATTGCAGTTCATCTTTAGTGTTGCAAGACAAAAAGAACGCACCTGCTTGAGCTCTTCCCGCATCTAATGTGGCTTCAAAACGGTTCGCTGTAGGAATCTGTATCCCGGAGCTGGTATCCATAGTGTTCGGATCCATATTGATAAGTAGTGTGCTCATGCAGAAAGACAATAGCAGTCCAGTAACCAATATACAAGCAGAAGGAGGAAGGCAGGCACTACGACATTCAACACACTGTTGGAGTGTGTTGAATGTCGTAGTGCCTGCCTTCCTCCTTCTGCTTGTATATTGAATATAGCGCCATTGTTTACTCGGGCTTTATATAATACACGGCCGGATGGATTGGGGAACCATACTATGAGTGTAAGATATTGAGTGGTATATCCATGTTTTACGTGCCACTCTGTTATTCTGATTGGACGTCTACCTAATATGCACTATATATATATATATATATATAGCACCATTATGACATGAGACAAGTACCCCTGACAAAGTCCACGTGACGGAACGCGTGGGGTTAATCTGCCTGATCCATCCATGAGACAGCAATTGTGATTGTATACATTATTTGTTTGTTTACTCTTTAATCTGTTTTCTTACTTTTTTGTGCACTTATTTTCTTTTTTTTCAGGATTTTGCCTTCTTTCACAGCTCTAGATGCACTTGCACTTTGTGGCACTTAATTATACGGTCAGATAGTTTACATACATTTTTTTGCACTACATTATAATTATATTTGTTCATTATTTTTGCTTTCTCTGTAATATCATGTGGGGTGGAGCAGTTTCCCACTGTGCCTTATTGGGGCCAGTGTTAGGGTCATGTGTGTGTTTTTAAAGGTTTTTAATCTTGTTGAATTTAAATAAAGAATACTTACTATATTGTGGAGGTGCAGACCTTGTTTTTCTGGATCTATTTTTCTTTTTGTATACCACAGACCCCACTGGGACACCGGGGGCAAAAAAATAAAAAAACTTTATTAGAAAAAGCGACATGTTTTGTCTCTATAGTACCAGAGAGCCTTTCTTGCTGAACTAGATAAATATACCAACGGCCATCATTGTTATGACAGGCGCCAAAAGCAATAAATGATGGACGTCAATTTGAAAGAAAAAAAAAACGGAGAGAAAAAAAAAGTCATGTGAACATAGCCTGTGTTTGGAAAAAGTTCACAAATCCAAAAAGTCCCTGGATTTTTCTGAATTATGAACAGCACAGAATACAGTATTCCTCCACGAAGATCTTATTATACTCACATCTGCTGGTCCCCCACAGGTCCCAATGCAGTTTCCTCAAGTCCTCCACTGCTCCCCAGAGTATGCGCACACTACCGAATTAAGTGAGGTATTTCAAGTGAGTTCCGTCTGTCCCATTGATTTGATGTGATTTCTCTGGTGCAATCCGTGATTCGCCCCAAAAATTGACAGGTCAGTGTTGTGTCCCATTTCTTTTTCTTTTCTTTTTTGTGTTTCATACACCTGTCCAAAAGGTTCTTTCGTCAGCTTAAGTGATGCTGGAGTGTTTAAAAGTTGTTGTTTTTTGTCCACCACTAGATGTCAGTATTGTATATGCCTATTGCCTATTGTATGCCTGAGTATTGCACAGCTGTAGTTACTAATGGGTTACTGTTTTTTCTCTAGTACCACATGGATCTGTGCACCAATGACAGCTGTTCTTTCTCTTAACCTATCCCTATCCTCTTATTCTTACACACACACACACACCTCCCCACCACTCCCAGGAAGGCTCACTTAGGCCCCTGTAAGAGGAGTTTTACACTGGTGGGAGGAAGTGGAAGTAGCTCAGTCTCCTGTGCAGAGAAAGAGGACACAAGAAAAGAAGTCCCTGCTGTAGTCAAGCTGGGCCCTGGCTTATGCCAGGTCCGCTGTCAGGGACAAGAGAACAAGTCCAATGTAGTCTAGTCTGGAGTGTGGTAGTTGACAGATGCACATGGGAGACACAGACACCAGTTTCTTGAAAGCAGCACTTCCACACACTATGCAGTTTTAAGCTACTCAAGGGAGAGGACAAGTCATGTTGAGAACAAGTCTAAAAGTGCAGAACAGGATCCTGAAACAAGAGGGACTGATTCGGATAGAGCAAAATTGCTAGGAGCCTACGTACTTTATTTCGCAGCACAAGTGTAACCTGGTAAATTGGCCTCCTTGCTCAACTCAGGTAACAAGGTCTGGGGCTTGTGCCACACTCATAGGACGGGTCTCCCGACACTGGTGGGCAAATAGGTGGTACACGACAGATAAGGTCTACTTTTAAGTCTTCAGTATTTTACTTCTTTCTCTTCTAAAGTTCCGGCAGAGAACACTTCTACCCTGGGTTCGGACTCTCAGCACACACTCCTCTCCACTACTCTGAATTTGAAGCACAAACTCCTCTCCACTGTTCTGGACTCTCAGTACAAACTCCTCTCTACTGCTCACAGCTCTTCTACTCTAAAGGTTCTCAGTACAGATTGTGTCTTGTCTAGTCTACAGTCTGCTATCAGCTATTGTACAAAGTATTCTCTCAGTAAAGAAGATTTATTTATGATAACTGGACTCAGTGATTATTGTTCCGGCACCTACACAGTAGATACCACATCCTCGGGTCTTCTCCCCTTTCTGTGGGTGGCGGTACTGATAGTCTGGGTGGGTCACAACTCCACTCCGGACCACCGTGATAAGTGCCCAAGGGACCCCCTCACAGCCCGGCAGGTCACCGACCACAGGGGAAAGGTTATAGCTTGCCACTCTAAACTAAAAGCAGGTGTGCCTCCATACTTGTGTGCCCACCTGGCACTGGCGTCACAACAACCTACCATCTGGCTGAGCTATACTCTGACCAACCACTACAGCAGTGGCGTCACTCGTTACCACCTAGCAAGTGACCGGTCGACCACTCACCACCGTAAGGCACCGCCACATCAGGCCTTATTACTCCAGCAAGAAAAAGGTCAGCACGTCCAAAGGAACTACTATAACTCTGCTGGTGTACACTGCCAGGGCTGAAATACAGGAGAAAATACAAAAAAGTGAAAAAAGAACGTCCAATGTACATAGTGTAATAAATAACGGACGTTGTCTGCGCAGACATCAGAATAAAGTTTATGGCAATTATTTTCGGACGTCTTTTGCAAACACCGGATGTTATTTTTTAGTTGTTCACACACAGTTTTTCTTTTAACCGTCTTTACTATTAAATTCAATTAAAGACAAAGGGCGATCAGTCACCTGACCTAGAACAATGGACCGACAGGCGACACTGCACTGACCGGCCGCCAAACAGCCAAATGACGGACATAATTTAAAAAATTAATAAATGGACAGGAAAAAACATTGAGGGAAGCTAGCCTGAGGCCGTGCTCACACATAGTATGTCCGTCAGTCTTTTTACAACCAAAACCAGGAGCGGAACTGACAGAGCAAAATTCTAAAGGAAAGATTTGCTAAGTTCCTGTGTTATTCGACCGCTTTGGGTTATAGATGGAAATACTGTGTGTGAACACGGCCAAAGTCTGTGTGTATATATATATATATATATATATATATATAAAAAATCAATAAACATAAGAAACAAATCACATGAACTAAACTGATACAAAGTAAAATCCTATCAATGTAATGTGTATGAACAGGTTGCCGCAGATCATCCCGCTAGGTATCGTAGATACAAACAAAAATAAACCTAATGTGCTGTGAAGATCTCTTTACTTTAAAACTTAACTTTTAATTTGCCAGTCATAAAAGTGTGAACTAGTCAAGTGAATTTAAAAGAGCAGAGGTGCAGGGATTACTGTAATGGTTCGTGTGACAAGGAGATAAATGAGCAAGTTAATAATGATATTGCCAGCTGGATGATTCAGACCGAGGAGTGCCTAATTCCTGTGCCAGCACACTGTACATTGTATCTGCATGTCCTCGCTGTGACAAAGCATGCTATACCAGCAACCGATCGCTACATATAATCTATATACAAAGCTGGTGTAGGGTGTCACTGAGGGCCAGCCGTCTAAAGTGATTCACACCAGGTTAGTCGGTCTGGCTGTTAGGTTATACTTTCTATCTACTTGAACTACAAACTTAGTGGTAGCAAGACGCTGCGGTCTTTTGCCCAGCAGAGCCGGCGCTGCCAGGTACCGCTTTGCAAAATCACCGAACCACAATAGTTAGTAAATATATAGGCGGAGATTTATCAAAGGGGGTAAAATTTAGACTGGTGCAAACTGCCCACAGCAACCAATCACAGCTCAGCTCTCACAGCAACCAATCACAGCTCAGCTCTCACAGCAACCAATCACAGCTCAGCTCTCACAGCAACCAATCACAGCCCAGCTCTTACAGCAACCAATCACAGCTCAGTTCTCACAGCAACCAATCACAGCGACCAATCACAGCTCAGCTCCCACAGCAACCAATCACAGCTCAGCTCCCACAGCAACCAATCACAGCGACCAATCACAGCTCAGCTCCCACAGCAACCAATCACAGCAACCAATCACAGCTCAGCTCTCACAGCAACCAATCACAGCTCAGCTCTCACAGCAACCAATCACAGCTCAGCTCTCACAGCAACCAATCACAGCTCAGCTCTCACAGCAACCAATCACAGCTCAGCTCTCACAGCAACCAATCACAGCTCAGCTCCCACAGCAACCAATCACAGCTCAGCTCTCACAGCAACCAATCACAGCTCAGCTCCCACAGCAACCAATCACAGCTCAGCTCTCACAGCAACCAATCACAGCTCAGCTCTCACAGCAACCAATCACAGCTCAGCTCCCCCCCAACTACTAATCACAGCTCAGCTGTCACAGCAACCAATCACAGCTCAGCTCCCACAGCAACCAATCACAGCACGGCTCCCACAGCAACCAATCACAGCTCAGCTCTCACAGCAACCAATCACAGCTCAGCTTTCCTTTCAGCACTGCCTAAAGCTGAGCTGTGATTGGTTGCTGTGAGAGCTGAGCTGTGATTGGTCGCTGTGGGCAGTTTGCACCAGTCTAAATTTTACCCCCTTTGATAAATCTCCCCCATGGAGTTTAGACCCTAATAACACCTCTACAAATTAAAATACACCCACATCCCACCACCACCCCAACGGATAATTGAACCAAGTAATGTCCCCTTGTTTCTGCCCGTCTTGGTGGAGTATGACAAGGAGCCGCAGTATGCTGATAGCTATGTCACTCATCTTTCCAGCTGCGGGGCTGTGTCACTACACTAGTGTGCCCAGGAGCTGCTGTATGTCCTGCAGGAAGTGGTGTATTCTCTCCAGTCTTCCAGTACTTATCAGCTGCTGTATGTCATGCAGGAAGTGGTGTATTCTCTCCAGTCTGACACAGTGCTCTCTGCTGCCACCTCTGTTCATGTCAGGAACTGTCCAGAGCAGGAGAGGTTTTCTATGGGGATTTGCTGCTGCTCTGTACAGTTTCTGTGCAGGACATACAGCAGCTGATAAGTACTGGTGTGGCAAGCCCCCAATGTGGTGTTATATTGGAGGAGAGGCCAGTCCCTTGCTAGGTGGTTAGGTGTTACTCCACGCCGGAGGTGGTTGGCCGAGATACAGCCGAACCTTGGAGTGTTACTCCATGACGCCAGGGCCAGGTGGGCACACAGGTGAGATGGCACGCCTGCTTTTAGTTTACAAGACCGGTTGTACCTTTTCCCCTGTGGTCGGTGTCCTGCCGGGTTGCTATGGGGTCCCCTCCCAGACTATCGGTTCTGCCACCCGCAGAAAGGGGAGGTGTCCCAAGGTTACGGTGTGCGCTGTGTCCGTGGAAAGCGAAGAATCACAGAGTCTCTTTAACTTAAACAAGCTTGTTATTTACTAGAGAGTGCTCACTTACACTCTCTTATTTACTAGAGAGTGCTCACTTACACTCTCTTATTTACTAGAGAGTGCTCACTTGCAGCAGGTTACACGATTATGAGGTCTCTCTGGATAACACACTTCACAATACCTCCAGACAAATACCTGACAATACAACAACCTGATCTGTAGTATACGTGACGTGTAGGATATAGTCGTGCTGACTGAGTAGTGTACTGAGTGATACAAAGAAGCAGAGTAGCAGAGAGGAGGATGTTGTGAGTGTCCCAACGCAAATAGTACTGTGCTCTGCTGGGATGTTGCAGTTTGAGGTAGAAGAATACTTAGAAAAAGAAGAACACCTGTGCCCGTGTATTGACCTTGAATAGTCTTCATACCACCTTATGCCCAGTAGACTCGGCTGAACCTTCCTAATGGGTGACACAGGCCCCAGACCTTGTTACTTGGGATGAGCGGAATGCTGAGGGTTCCCTGCTGACATCTGCGCTGTGAGATAGAGTTTCTAGGCTTATCGCAACTTTGCTCTATCCGGATCAGTTCCTAGCTTCTGTGGCTTTTGTGGATACTGTCGTGCTCTGTGGTACTCCATGTCCTCGGCGTAGGTTGAGGTTGTCTCTGGCTTATCCTCTCCTAAGAGGGGTTTAACAGTGCATAGTGCTGTGTAGTGTTACTAGTGGTAAAGTTGTCAGAGGTATGCTTTCTTGCTTCCTTCCCATACAGGGTTCTAGCTAAGACTGAGCTGAGGGTACAGGGACCGGGTAGAGGGCCCAGATAGGACCACTGTAGAGAGCTATGTAGCTTGCATCCTTCCTCCACAATGTCC
Organism: Dendropsophus ebraccatus; assembly: GCF_027789765.1. NCBI lineage: Eukaryota > Metazoa > Chordata > Amphibia > Anura > Hylidae > Dendropsophus > Dendropsophus ebraccatus. The sequence goes on along the minus strand of NC_091468.1, from coordinate 72,362,139 downwards.
AACATGAAAGACCTTTGCACCTCCTCCACGCATGTGACTTTCTTCCCCAGTGTGACTAACGTGCGCTGTGATTGGGTGAAGAGTGCAACAGAAGAAATAAGGAGAGAGCTAATAGGAGAGAAGAAAAACAGATTCCTATTGGTCTGCAGATTCAGGTGACACATAAACAAACAATAACCCTTTACATCGTTCAGCTGTACAGCTTCCAAATACACATATTGAGTGCATATAACTGCAACACCTGCGGTAGGACACCACACTGGAATACTGGGGAGTTTTAAACAGAAATAATTTACACATCTGAATAGCTTTCTGACACCAGTTAGATTGAATTTTTTTCCTCTAGACAGAGTGCCCCTTTCAGGCTGCGTTCACACTACGTATATTTCAGTCAGTATTGTGGTCCTCATATTGCAACCAAAACCAGGAGTGGATTAAAAACACAGAAAGGCCCTGTTCACACACTGGTGAAATTGAGTGGATGGCCGTCAGGTAATGGCAAATATTTGCTGGTATTTTAAAACAACGGCTGTTATATTGAAATAATGGCCGTTATTTACTGTTATATGGCGGCCATCCACTCAATTACACCATTGTGTGAACAGATCCTTTCTGTGTTTTAAATCCACTCCTGGTTTTGGTTGCAATATGAGGACCACAATACTGACTGATATATACGTAGTGTGAACGCAGCACCAAGCTGCAAATGACAAGTAAAATTCCACATATTACAACAAGATTATAACTCTGACAATGTGCGACCTCCCAATAAGATGCCGTAGTGTCATTTATGAAGATGATATCAGGTCTGTTATTAATCTAGAGGGACAAGGACGGTATTAACGATGTTATTCAAGTAGTATGGGCTACTGGTACAGTGTACAGGACAGGTGTGTCTAGTGGTGGTGTTACAGTGTACAGGACAGGTGTGTCTAGTGGTGGGGGTGTTACAGTACACAGGACAGGTGTGTCTAGTGGTGGTGTTACAGTGTACAGGACAGGTGTGTCTAGTGGTGGTAGTGTTACAATGTACAGGGCAGGTGTGTCTAGTGGTGGGGGTGTTACAATGTACAGGACAGGTGTGTCTAGTGGTGATGGTGTTACAGTGTACAGGCAGGTGTGTCTAGTGGTGGGGGTGTTACAGTGTACAGGGCAGGTGTGTCTAGTGGTGGTGTTACAGTGTACAGGGCAGGTGTGTCTAGTGGTGGTGGTGTTACAGTGTACAGGACAGGTGTGTCTAGTGGTGGTGTTACAGTGTACAGGGCAGGTGTGTCTAGTGGTGGTGTTACAATGTACAGGACAGGTGTGTCTAGGTGTGGTATTACAGTGTACAGGACAGGTGTGTCTAGTGGTGGTGTTACAGTGTACAGGGCAGGTGTGTCTAGTGGTGGTGGTGTTACAGTGTACAGGACAGGTGTGTCTAGTGGTGGTGTTACAGTGTACAGGGCAGGTGTGTCTAGTGGTGGTGTTACAGTGTACAGGACAGGTGTGTCTAGTGGTGATGGTGTTACAGTGTACAGGGCAGGTGTGTCTAGTGGTGGTGGTGTTACAGTGAACAGGACAGGTGTGTCTAGTGGTGGTGTTACAGTGTACAGCACAGGTGTGTCTAGTGGTGGTGTTACAGTGTACAGGACAGGTGTGTCTAGTGGTGGGGGTGTTACAGTGTACAGGGCAGGTGTGTCTAGTGGTGGTAGTGTTACAATGTACAGGGCAGGTGTGTCTAGTGGTGGGGGTGTTACAATGTACAGGACAGGTGTGTCTAGTGGTGATGGTGTTACAGTGTACAGGCAGGTGTGTCTAGTGGTGGGGGTGTTACAGTGTACAGGGCAGGTGTGTCTAGTGGTGGTGTTACAGTGTACAGGGCAGGTGTGTCTAGTGGTGGTGGTGTTACAGTGTACAGGACAGGTGTGTCTAGTGGTGGTGTTACAGTGTACAGGGCAGGTGTGTCTAGTGGTGGTGTTACAATGTACAGGACAGGTGTGTCTAGGTGTGGTATTACAGTGTACAGGACAGGTGTGTCTAGTGGTGGTGTTACAGTGTACAGGGCAGGTGTGTCTAGTGGTGGTGGTGTTACAGTGTACAGGACAGGTGTGTCTAGTGGTGGTGTTACAGTGTACAGGGCAGGTGTGTCTAGTGGTGGTGTTACAGTGTACAGGACAGGTGTGTCTAGTGGTGATGGTGTTACAGTGTACAGGGCAGGTGTGTCTAGTGGTGGTGGTGTTACAGTGAACAGGACAGGTGTGTCTAGTGGTGGTGTTACAGTGTACAGCACAGGTGTGTCTAGTGGTGGTGTTACAGTGTACAGGACAGGTGTGTCTAGTGGTGGGGGTGTTACAGTGTACAGGGCAGGTGTGTCTAGTGGTGGTGTTACAGTGTACAGGGCAGGTGTGTCTAGTGGTGGTGGTGTTACAGTGTACAGGACAGGTGTGTCTAGTGGTGGTGTTACAGTGTACAGGGCAGGTGTGTCTAGTGGTGGTGTTACAATGTACAGGACAGGTGTGTCTAGGTGTGGTATTACAGTGTACAGGACAGGTGTGTCTAGTGGTGGTGTTACAGTGTACAGGGCAGGTGTGTCTAGTGGTGGTGGTGTTACAGTGTACAGGACAGGTGTGTCTAGTGGTGGTGTTACAGTGTACAGGGCAGGTGTGTCTAGTGGTGGTGTTACAGTGTACAGGACAGGTGTGTCTAGTGGTGATGGTGTTACAGTGTACAGGGCAGGTGTGTCTAGTGGTGGTGGTGTTACAGTGAACAGGACAGGTGTGTCTAGTGGTGGTGTTACAGTGTACAGCACAGGTGTGTCTAGTGGTGGTGTTACAGTGTACAGGACAGGTGTGTCTAGTGGTGGTGGTGTTACAGTGTACAGGACAGGTGTGTCTAGTGGTGGTGGTGTTACAGTGTACAGGACAGGTGTGTCTAGTGGTGGTGTTACAGTGTACAGGACAGGAGTGTCTAGTGGTGGTGTTACAGTGTACAGGACAGGTGTGTCTAGTGGTGGTGTTACAGTGTACAGGACAGGTGTGTCTAGTGGTGGTGGTGTTACAATGTACAGCACAGGTGTGTCTAGTAGTGGTGGTGTTACAGTGTACAGGACAGGTGTGTCTAGTGGTGGTGTTACAGTGTACAGGACAGGAGTGTCTAGTGGTGGGGGTATTACAGTGTACAGGACAGGTGTGTCTAGTGGTGGTGTTACAGTGTACAGGACAGGTGTGTCTAGTGGTGGTGTTACAGTGTACAGGACAGGTGTGTCTAGTGGTGGGGGTATTACAGTGTACAGGACAGGTGTGTCTAGTGGTGGTGGTGTTACAGTGTACAGGGCAGGTGTGTCTAGTGGTGGTGTTACAGTGTACAGGGCAGGTGTGTCTAGTGGTGGTGGTGTTACAGTACACAGGGCAGGTGTGTCTAGTGGTGGTGTTACAGTGTCCAGGACAGGTGTGTCTAGTGGTGGTGTTACAGTGTACAGGAGAGGTGTGTCTAGTGGTGGTGTTACAGTGTACAGGACAGGTGTGTCTAGTGGTGGTGTTACAGTGTACAGGGCAGGTGTGTCTAGTGGTGGTGTTACAGTGTACAGGACAGGTGTGTCTAGTGGTGGTGGTGTTACAGTGTACAGGGCAGGTGTGTCTAGTGGTGGTATTACAGTGAACAGGACAGGTGTGTCTAGTGGTGGGGGTGTTACAGTGTACAGGACAGGTGTGTCTAGTGGTGGTGGTGTTACAGTGTACAGGGCAGGTGTGTCTAGTGGTGGTGTTACAGTGTACAGGACAGGTGTGTCTAGTGGTGGTGTTACAGTGTACAGGACAGGTGTGTCTAGTGGTGGTGGTGTTACAGTGTACAGGAGAGGTGTGTCTAGTGGTGGTGGTGTTACAGTGTACAGGACAGGTGTGTCTAGTGGTGGTGTTACAGTGTACAGGGCAGGTGTGTCTAGTGGTGGTGTTACAGTGTACAGGACAGGTGTGTCTAGTGGTGGTGGTGTTACAGTGTACAGGGCAGGTGTGTCTAGTGGTGGTGTTACAGTGTACAGGACAGGTGTGTCTAGTGGTGGTGTTACAGTGTACAGGGCAGGTGTGTCTAGTGGTGGTATTACAGTGAACAGGACAGGTGTGTCTAGTGGTGGGGGTGTTACAGTGTACAGGACAGGTGTGTCTAGTGGTGGTGGTGTTACAGTGTACAGGGCAGGTGTGTCTAGTGGTGATGGTGTTACAGTGTACAGGGCAGGTGTGTCTAGTGGTGGTGGTGTTACAGTGTACAGGACAGGTGTGTCTAGTGGTGGTGGTGTTACAGTGTACAGGGCAGGTGTGTCTAGTGGTGGTGGTGTTACAGTGTACAGGACAGGTGTGTCTAGTGGTGGTGTTACAGTGTACAGGGCAGGTGTGTCTAGTGGTGGTGTTACAGTGTACAGGACAGATGTGTCTAGTGGTGGTGGTGTTACAGTGTACAGGACAGGTGTGTCTAGTGGTGGTGGTGTTACAGTGTACAGGACAGGTGTGTCTAGTGGTGGTAGTGTTACAGTGTACAGGACAGGTGTGTCTAGTGGTGTTGTTACAGTGTACAGGACAGGTGTGTTTAGTGGTGGTGGTGTTACAGTGTACAGGACAGGTGTGTCTAGTGGTGGTGTTACAGTGCACAGGACAGGTGTGTCTAGTGGTGGGGGTGTTACAGTGTACAGGACAGGTGTGTCTAGTGGTGGTGTTACAGTGTACAGGACAGGTGTGTCTAGTCAATACATAAATGGAGAGGTCACTGTGAGGGTGATCATACACCTATTCCCTGTCTGTAAGGAATGTTGGTGGCATAAAATGAGTAAACATTATACAGTATATACATTTGTGAATAACTATAAAGGTTTGGAATATAATCCATTTTATTATTCAAGACAGAATTTAAACCCTTGTTAGGAACACTATGGCAATCAGCGGAATACTTGGAGATAGTTGGAAGGAACTGATTATAATAGTTATATTGAATCCACTTGCCGCCATTACAAACTCTTGTTAGACAACAAAGTGAAAAGACAATTTACAGGAGAAAAGAAATTCTATCAAGGATAATGAGGTGGTTTTTTTCTGTAGTGGAACAAAGGATTCTGGATAGATACTGGGATAATAAATTATCTGAAGTAGCCGCTTCTGTTAAAAATAACACAAGGGTCGGCAATTAGAATAATAATAGATATGAGAGCACTTCCCTTTACATTCATTGCATTACTGAACCCACCGCTTTGCTAAAAATATCATAAAAAAACAACTGGAATAAAGGGGAAAAAACTGTCGAGTTAGGCCGCCCTTTCCCAGATAAACCTACTATTATACACAGTTCTGCGCATGCTATATAAGAGTAATCAGTAATTCTCTCCGAATAAATGGTACCACAAGTAAGGACTGTATTAGATGGCCCAACATTTGCTGTAAGCCACTGCCCCCCAATACCCTGATACTATCTCTGAATAAAATCATCCACTATATGAAGACTAATATTCCCCATAAGCAGTGACCATATAGCAAAATAGATCTAGCTCTACACAGGTTCTGCAGACCTTTGCAGAAGTGATTGTAGTGCAGTTGCATCCAGTGACTCTAAGGGGGCATCTTCTCTGCATGTGTTTTTTTTTTTTGTTAATAAAAATTGTTCACTTTTCCTTTTTTTTCTCGTTAAGCCTTCTCCTGGTGATGCCTTGTCTCCGCAGACTCTGCCAGACAAACCTTTTAAGCTCCTCGCTACAACCCTATCCTTACTGCTTGAAACAAATGAAGCAAATCTGGCGAATCAAAATTTGCTGCGAATCGTGCTGTCAATTTGGTTCATTCTGCAAATCAAATTCCTGCTGATTTGTTAAGGATATTTGCAAAAAACAAAATCATGGACGCACATGCTGTCTAGGGCATCAGCTACAGGCTGTGATGTCAGCCCCTCCCCTTCCATATAAGGCGGTCTTGAAATGGAGGCGGCCAGTCGGCTGTGTGTGGAGGAGAGAGCAGGATGGCAGCAGGCAGGGAGAGCAGAGCAGGGAGAGACTAACAGAGGATGAGTAGTGATGAGCGAACAATTTGTTTGATGATTGGAATGGTTATAACCATGATTTTCAACCCTTTTGGAACTTGTGAACGTATGCAACTGCGTAATTTAGGCTTTGCACCTGATAATCTGTACGCATGTGCGTAGACCAAAATGTGCGCTTTTACTGTACATTCGTTTTTTGTTCTTGAATGTTTGCTGAACACAAACTGATCACCATAATTTATTTATGTTCGTATTGGGATCCTAACCAAACATGAGGATGTTGGCTCATCACTAAATAAGAGGGCGCTGTTTACCCCTTTAAGCCCAGCAGCTGCTTCACCAACTCCTCCCTGAGCTATTTGTGGAGAGAGGAAGAAAAGAAATATTCTGGTTGTTATTGCTAATAATAATAATAATAATAATAATGATACCAACAAAAATAACATCAATAACAACAATAATAACAACAATAATAATTATAATAATAGCAACAGTTCATTCTATCATTAATTCACACATTCATTTCATTGTTTTTAATTTACACAGAAGAGGTCAGATTTTATTTCAAATAACAGCAATAAAGGATAAAAGTTTTTTTATTATCTTTATTATTTTGTTTTTAATAAACCCTTTAGGCCGGCGTTTGTCTCCAGGAATCCTCCCATGTGTAACATCACGGTAAAATGTTTTCACAGAATTGTGCAAGTAAAAGCAGCAAGAAAGCGACGGCCACAATCCACCGGCCGCCTTATTACTTGTAATTGCATCTACACTGATGATAGAAGCAAACGAGGGAATCTTTATAATCTTTATAATCCTTCTGTAGCGGCCGTGGGACAGGAGGACTATTAATCTGCATGGACATAGAAAGGTTCTGTGTGGGGATCAAAATAACCTTTAAAAATGGAGATTGTCCAGATTCTTATAATTATATATCTATTTGCCATTGACTAGATCACTTAAGATCCCCCAGAGTAATCTACACTTAAAAAAAATAATAAATTTAATAACATCTTTTTATTGAGATTTTATTGAGACAAATAGTAAATAAACAAACACAACAAAAAATATAAGAAACAGATGAAAAGAAATAGAGGGCAAGAAAATTCAGCGATCAGAAGGTCTCACACAGAACCCCAATGATGTCACGTCCGTCTCCACGAAAGGTCTGGAGCCCCCATAGTCCTGTGCAGCACCAATCTGTACACCGCAAGGGCCGGGCTATCTCTGATACATATTATAGGAGTACATGCTATAGATATACACAACATATTTAAAATATAATATAAAATAATTCATGTACTTTTTGTTTAAATTAATTTAAAGAAAATCTTTTTCTTTCAAATCAACTGTCAGAAATTTGTACAGATTTGTAATTTGCTTCTATTTAAAAATCTTCAGTCTCCCAGTACTTATCAGCTGCTGTATGTTCTGCAGGAAGTGGTGTATTCTCTCCAGTCTGACACAGTGCTCTCTGCTGCCACCTCTGTCCATGTCAGGAACTGTCCAGAGCAGGAGAGGTTTTCTATGGGGATTTGGACAGTTCCTGACATAGACAGAGGTGGCAGCAGAGAGCACTGTGTCAGACTGGAGAGAATACACCACTTCCTGCAGGACACACAGCAGCTGATGAGTACTGGAAGACTGGAGATTTTTAAGTAAATTACAAATCTATATACCTTTCTAACACCAGTTGATTTGAAAGTTATCCGGAGTGCCCCTTTAATATCCCTTTATTGTCTGAATTTTGTTTATTATAGATGTACGCTAATAGGAGTTTAAAAAAGTAGTAAAAAATGAAGCAGCCGAGATGACTGTAAGTCCTAAGTGGGTGGAGGGATTGTTATCAGAATGATGTGCTGCCTCGCTCCTTCCTCAATCAGACGCCTCCCTGTTGTTCCTTCAAATGAAAAATGTCTTTTTTTTCAGTGTTTATTATCGTGTGGAGCTGAGAACAGACCAAGGGCGCCCCCCCATAGCCCCCCCATCTCCCCCCATAGCCCCCCCATCTCCCCCCCATTTCCCCCACACCCCTCATCCCCCCCATCTCCCCCCCATTTCCCCCCCATCTCCCCCATAGCCCCCCCCATCGCCCCCCCCATTTATTTACTATGGGACAACCCAAATGACAAGACATCCAGTAATACCTCTCCAGCATGGCCGCCACCTGGACGCCATCAAATGAGAGAAATAATCACGTGGAAAGTACAACCCTGGAGCTGGTGTCTTGTGGCTGAGCGTCAGGCTGTGGCCGCTCCGCGTGCTTCCTGTCGCGGTCCGTATCCTATTCATGCAGCGGGCGTTCAGGCAGCGATAAGTATCACATTTGTTTCCCAATCTCCCCTCCTTAGATACAGGTGTTGTCGCTGATTATATTCCTATTAAATGAGGCCGTTTCCTTGTCTTTATTGCTTCTTGTAGAAGAAATGACGGCGTTCCATCATCTGTGACAGCGAACAAAAGGATCCAGAAAACGAAAGGATTTAAGCCGTCGCCGTATAAAATCGCTCGTGATCACCGGACACCTTAAAGGGAATTTGTCATTTTTTATGTTGAAGGGATTATTAAGGATTATAAAAATGCATAGCTACTTTCTTCCAGAAACAGCACCACACCCGCCCTTAGTATGTGTGTGGTATTGCAGCTGAATTCCATTGAAATGAATGGAGCCAAGCTGTGATAATATCCACAGCCTGAGGAGTTAACGGGACAGACAGATGAAGGGGTGTATGGAGGAGCTGAGCCCACTGTGACTGACATCAGCGATTCCCATGTTGTCCCCCAGCACCCGGGCTACATGATGGCAGGGGACTCAGTGGCGGATTATAATATGGGCGGTTGCGGGGGATTGACCGGGGGGGGGGGCAGGATGGGTGGACAGCCCGGGGCCAAGGGTACATTTAATCCGCCACTGAGGGGACTAATTGGTCACTTCTACCGCCATATTCCCTCACTATCCTCTGTGGCTGCCAAAGGGTCTCCACTAATACCGTGACTCCAAATGATCTCAGCTGTTATAATATAACGTTACCAAATGTGTCAGGATAAGAATCCGCAATGTTAATAAAATACTAAAAATTTAGTGTTTTGGGGGATATCAAATTTTAAATTAAACTGAAAAAAAACTCAATAAAAAAGTAGCAAAAATTTCCATCAACAACAAGATGAAGGAGGACATGTTATACGCCTAGGAAACGCGGCAGATTTCCCCGGTGTATGTCCGCCCGATCCCCGATTCGCCTGATGAGCGCTCAGGACGGCGCGGAGATGTGGCCTCCTCCGGCGTCTTATTTATTTAGGTTTACGTTTGAAGCCAGGAAAAAATGTACAACTGTTCCGGAGCAGACGTAAATTTATGGGCATTTCTCCCGCCAGGTTCACTATGAGCGGTGAGGTAATTGGGGGCGGGGCTTAATTTAAAGCTGGCGTACAAATACACGGTTCTTAATAAATTTCCCCCTAAATTACACATCAGGACACAAGAGAAGAACAAACAGACCCGAACCGCTCTGCAGACATAAAAATAAAAAAGTTCTAGCGGTCAAATTCAAAGCAAATGTATAAATGCATAAAGCTCAGTTTGTGTATTTGCGTCTCAGTCCCAGTGAAGTGAATGAATCGAGCTGTAATAGCCGACACAACATACAGAACCGTACGGCATCGATTTGGTTATAGCCCAATTGGAGCTCTACTCCAGGGTTGGTAGTCTAGAGCGTTCTAGAGCCCCTGAGATCCTGAGAGCTGGAACCCCTCCTAACTCGTCATCATCCCAGATTGATTGACAGTTCAGAGGAAGTTGAGCCCTGCCTGTCAGTCAAGCTGTGACACTGATGGGAGGGGGAGCGGGAAGAGGTTCCAGTCCTCGGCACTGAAGTGACTAGAGCGATGTGTCAGTTCTTTCAGCGGAATCTTCCCGCACATAGAATGGCGTCTATGGAGCCAGCGATAAAGGCGCCTGGCCCTGAGCGTCTACAGGCAACGGAACTCGGCGGAATTTATCTGAGAGAATTCCCCAGTCTGAACCCGCCCTAACTCTGTAATTGCCGCTGGTGGCAGAATAATAATGATGATGTCACCGATGGGCGATGAATAATAATGATGATGTCACCGATGGGCGATGAACAATAATGATGTCACCGATGGGCGATGAACAATAATGATGTCACCGATGGGCGATGAATAATGATGATGTCACCTATGGGCGATGAATAATGATGATGTCACCGATGGGCGATGAACAATAATGATGTCACCGATGGGCGATGAATAATAATGATGTCACCAAATGATGGGAGATGTATATATCAGTATGGGAGGAATGAATGGTGATGGGAGATGTATATATCAGTGTGGGAGGAATGAATGATGATGAGAGATGTATATATCAGTGTGGGAGGAATGAATGATGATGAGAGATGTATATATCAGTGTGGGAGGAATGAATGATGATGAGAGATGTATATATCAGTGTGGGAGGAATGAATGATGATGGAAGATGTATATATCAGTGTGGGAGGAATGAATGATGATGGGAGATGTATATATCAGTGTGGGAGGAATGAATGATTATGGGAGATGTATGTATCAGTGTGGGAGGAATGAATGATGATGGGAGATGTATAGTATATCAGTGTGGGAGGAATGAATGATGATGGGAGATGTATATATCAGAGTGGAAGGAATGAATGATGATGGGAGATGTATATATCAGTGTGGGAGGAATGAATGATGATGGGAGATGTATATATCAGTGTGGGAGGAATGAATGATGATGAGAGATGTATATATCAGTGTGGGAGGAATGAATGATGATGGGAGATGTATATATTAGTGTGGGAGGAATGAATGATGATGGGAGATGTAGAGTACATCAGGGTGGGAGGAATGAATGATGATGGGAGATGTATATATCAGTGTGGGAGGAATGAATGATGATGAGAGATGTATATATTAGTGTGGGAGGAATGAATGATGATGAGAGATGAATATATCAGTGTGGGAGGAATGAATGATGATGGGAGATGTATAATATATCAGTGTGGGAGGAATGAATGATGATCAGAGATGTATATATCAGTGTGGGAGGAATGAATGATGATGAGAGATGTATAATATATCAGTGTGGGAGGAATGAATGATGATGGGAGATGTATAAATCAGTGTGGGAGGAATGAATGATGATGGGAGATGTATAGTATATCAGTGTGGGAGGAATTAATGATGATGAGAGATGTATAATATATCAGTGTGGGAGGAATGAATGATGATGGGAGATGTATAATATATCAGTGTGGGAGGAATGAATGATGATGGGCGATGTATATATCAGTGTGGGAGGAATGAATGATGATGAGAGATGTATAATATATCAGTGTGGGAGGAATGAATGATGATGAGAGATGTATATATCAGTGTGGGAGGAATTAATGATGATGAGAGATGTATATATCAGTGTGGGAGGAATGAATGATGATGGGAGATGTATATATTAGTGTGGGAGGAATGAATGATGATGAGAGATGTATAATATATCAGTGTGGGAGGAATGAATGATGATGAGAGATGTATAGTATATCAGTGTGGGAGGAATGAATGATGATGGGAGATGTATATATCAGTGTGGGAGGAATGAATGATGATGGGAGATGTATATATCAGTGTGGGAGGAATGAATGATGATGAGAGATGTATATATAAGTGTGGGAGAAATGAATGATGATGAGAGATGTATAGTATATCAGTGTGGGAGGAATGAATGATGATGAGAGATGTATATATTAGTGTGGGAGGAATGAATGATGATGGGAGATGGATATATCAGTGTGGGAGGAATGAATGATGATGAGAGATGTATAATATATCAGTGTGGGAGGAATGAATGATGATGGGCGATGTATATATCAGTGTGGGAGGAATGAATGATGATGAGAGATGTATAATATATCAGTGTGGGAGGAATGAATGATGATGGGCGATGTATATATCAGTGTGGGAGGAATGAATGATGATGAGAGATGTATAATATATCAGTGTGGGAGGAATGAATGATGATGAGAGATGTATATATCAGTGTGGGAGGAATGAATGATGATGAGAGATGTATATATCAGTGTGGGAGGAATGAATGATGATGGGAGATGTATATATCAGTGTGGGACGAATGAATGATGATGAGAGATGTATATATCAGTGTGGGAGGAATGAATGATGATGAGAGATGTATATATCAGTGTGGGAGGAATGAATGATGATGGGAGATGTATATATTAGTGTGGGAGGAATGAATGATGATGAGAGATGTATAATATATCAGTGTGGGAGGAATGAATGATGATGGGAGATGTATATATTAGTGTGGGAGGAATGAATGATGATGGGAGATGTATATATCAGTGTGGGAGGAATGAATGATGATGAGAGATGTATATATAAGTGTGGGAGAAATGAATGATGATGAGAGATGTATAGTATATCAGTGTGGGAGGAATGAATGATGATGAGAGATGTATATATTAGTGTGGGAGGAATGAATGATGATGGGAGATGGATATATCAGTGTGGGAGGAATGAATGATGATGAGAGATGTATAATATATCAGTGTGGGAGGAATGAATGATGATGGGCGATGTATATATCAGTGTGGGAGGAATGAATGATGATGAGAGATGTATAATATATCAGTGTGGGAGGAATGAATGATGATGGGCGATGTATATATCAGTGTGGGAGGAATGAATGATGATGAGAGATGTATAATATATCAGTGTGGGAGGAATGAATGATGATGAGAGATGTATATATCAGTGTGGGAGGAATGAATGATGATGAGAGATGTATATATCAGTGTGGGAGGAATGAATGATGATGGGAGATGTATATATCAGTGTGGGAGGAATGAATGATGATGAGAGATGTATATATCAGTGTGGGAGGAATGAATGATGATGAGAGATGTATATATCAGTGTGGGAGGAATGAATGATGATGGGAGATGTATATATTAGTGTGGGAGGAATGAATGATGATGAGAGATGTATAATATATCAGTGTGGGAGGAATGAATGATGATGGGAGATGTATATATTAGTGTGGGAGGAATGAATGATGATGAGAGATGTATAATATATCAGTGTGGGAGGAATGAATGATGATGAGAGATGTATAGTATATCAGTGTGGGAGGAATGAATGATGATGGGAGATGTATATATCAGTGTGGGAGGAATGAATGATGATGGGAGATGTATATATCAGTGTGGGAGGAATGAATGATGATGGGAGATGTATAATATATCAGTGTGGGAGGAATGAATGATGATGAGAGATGTATGTATCAGTGTGGGAGGAATGAATGATGATGAGAGATGTATATATTAGTGTGGGAGGAATGAATGATGATGGGAGATGTATAAATCAGTGTGGGAGGAATGAATGATGATGGTAGATGTATAGTATATTAGGGTGGGAGGAATGAATGATAATGGGCGATGTATATATTAGTGTGGGAGGAATGAATGATGATGAGAGATGTATATATCAGTGTGGGAGGAATGAATGATGATGGGAGATGTATAATATATCAGTGTGGGAGGAATGAATGATGATGAGAGATGTATAATATATCAGTGTGGGAGGAATGAATGATGATGGGAGATGTACAGTATATCAGTGTGGGAAGAATGAATGATGATGGGAGATGTATAATATATCAGTGTGGGAGGAATGAATGATGATGGGAGATGTATAGTATATCAGTGTGGGAAGAATGAATGATGATGGGAGATGTATAATATATCAGTGTGGGAGGAATGAATGATGATGGGAGATGTATATATCAGTGTGGGAGGAATGAATGATGATGAGAGATGTATATATCAGTGTGGGAGGAATGAATGATGATGGGAGATGTATATATCAGTGTGGGAGGAATGAATGATGATGAGAGATGTATATATCAGTGTGGGAGGAATGAATGATGATGAGAGATGTATATATCAGTGTGGGAGGAATGAATGATGATGAGAGATGTATATATCAGTGTGGGAGGAATGAATGATGATGGGAGATGTATATATTAGTGTGGGAGGAATGAATGATGATGAGAGATGTATAATATATCAGTGTGGGAGGAATGAATGATGATGGGAGATGTATATATTAGTGTGGGAGGAATGAATGATGATGAGAGATGTATAATATATCAGTGTGGGAGGAATGAATGATGATGAGAGATGTATAGTATATCAGTGTGGGAGGAATGAATGATGATGGGAGATGTATATATCAGTGTGGGAGGAATGAATGATGATGGGAGATGTATATATCAGTGTGGGAGGAATGAATGATGATGGGAGATGTATAATATATCAGTGTGGGAGGAATGAATGATGATGAGAGATGTATGTATCAGTGTGGGAGGAATGAATGATGATGAGAGATGTATATATCAGTGTGGGAGGAATGAATGATGATGGGAGATGTATAAATCAGTGTGGGAGGAATGAATGATGATGGTAGATGTATAGTATATTAGGGTGGGAGGAATGAATGATAATGGGCGATGTATATATTAGTGTGGGAGGAATGAATGATGATGGGAGATGTATAATATATCAGTGTGGGAGGAATGAATGATGATGAGAGATGTATAATATATCAGTGTGGGAGGAATGAATGATGATGGGAGATGTATAGTATATCAGTGTGGGAAGAATGAATGATGATGGGAGATGTATAATATATCAGTGTGGGAGGAATGAATGATGATGGGAGATGTATATATCAGTGTGGGAGGAATGAATGATGATGGGAGATGTATAATATATCAGTGTGGGAAGAATGAATGATGATGGGAGATGTATAATATATCAGTGTGGGAGGAATGAATGATGATGGGAGATGTATATATCAGTGTGGGAGGAATGAATGATGATGAGAGATGTATATATCAGTGTGGGAGGAATGAATGATGATGGGAGATGTATATATCAGTGTGGGAGGAATGAATGATGATGAGAGATGTATATCAGTGTGGGAGGAATGAATGATGATGAGAGATGTATATATCAGTGTGGGAGGAATGAATGATGATGAGAGATGTATATATCAGTGTGGGAGGAATGAATGATGATGGGAGATGTATATATTAGTGTGGGAGGAATGAATGATGATGAGAGATGTATAATATATCAGTGTGGGAGGAATGAATGATGATGGGAGATGTATATATTAGTGTGGGAGGAATGAATGATGATGAGAGATGTATAATATATCAGTGTGGGAGGAATGAATGATGATGAGAGATGTATAGTATATCAGTGTGGGAGGAATGAATGATGATGGGAGATGTATATATCAGTGTGGGAGGAATGAATGATGATGGGAGATGTATATATCAGTGTGGGAGGAATGAATGATGATGGGAGATGTATAATATATCAGTGTGGGAGGAATGAATGATGATGAGAGATGTATATATCAGTGTGGGAGGAATGAATGATGATGAGAGATGTATATATCAGTGTGGGAGGAATGAATGATGATGGGAGATGTATAAATCAGTGTGGGAGGAATGAATGATGATGGTAGATGTATAGTATATTAGGGTGGGAAGAATGAATGATAATGGGCGATGTATATATTAGTGTGGGAGGAATGAATGATGATGAGAGATGTATATATCAGTGTGGGAGGAATGAATGATGATGGGAGATGTATAATATATCAGTGTGGGAGGAATGAATGATGATGAGAGATGTATGTATCAGTGTGGGAGGAATGAATGATGATGAGAGATGTATATATCAGTGGTGGGAGGAATGAATGATGATGAGAGATGTATATATCAGTGTGGGAGGAATGAATGATGATGGGAGATGTATAATATATCAGTGTGGGAGGAATGAATGATGATGAGAGATGTATAATATATCAGTGTGGGAGGAATGAATGATGATGGGAGATGTATATATCAGTGTGGGAGGAATGAATGATGATGGGAGATGTATAGTATATCAGTGTGGGAAGAATGAATGATGATGGGAGATGTATAATATATCAGTGTGGGAGGAATGAATGATGATGGGAGATGTATATATCAGTGTGGGAGGAATGAATGATGATGAGAGATGTATATATCAGTGTGGGAGGAATGAATGATGATGGGAGATGTATATATCAGTGTGGGAGGAATGAATGATGATGAGAGATGTATATATCAGTGTGGGAGGAATGAATGATGATGGGAGATGTATATATTAGTGTGGGAGGAATGAATGATGATGAGAGATGTATATATCAGTGTGGGAGGAATGAATGATGATGAGAGATGTATAATATATCCGTGTGGGAGGAATGAATGATGATGGGAGATGTATAATATATCAGCGTGGGAGGAATGAATGATGATGGGAGATGTATATATCAGTGTGGGAGGAATGAATGATGATGGGAGATGTATATATTAGTGTGGGAGGAATGAATGATGATGAGAGATGTATATATCAGTGTGGGAGGAATGAATGATGATGAGAGATGTATATATCAGTGTGGGAGGAATGAATGATGATGGGAGATGTATATATTAGTGTGGGAGGAATGAATGATGATGAGAGATGTATATATCAGTGTGGGAGGAATGAATGATGATGAGAGATGTATAATATATCCGTGTGGGAGGAATGAATGATGATGGGAGATGTATAATATATCAGTGTGGGAGGAATGAATGATGATGGGAGATGTATATATTAGTGTGGGAGGAATGAATGATGATGAGAGATGTATATATCAGTGTGGGAGGAATGAATGATGATGAGAGATGTATAATATATCCGTGTGGGAGGAATGAATGATGATGGGAGATGTATATATCAGTGTGGGAGGAATGAATGATGATGAGAGATGTATAATATATCCGTGTGGGAGGAATGAATGATGATGGGAGATGTATATATCAGTGTGGGAGG
Organism: Dendropsophus ebraccatus; assembly: GCF_027789765.1. NCBI lineage: Eukaryota > Metazoa > Chordata > Amphibia > Anura > Hylidae > Dendropsophus > Dendropsophus ebraccatus. The sequence continues at coordinate 72,345,178 of NC_091468.1, read as the reverse complement.
AATGAATGATGATGAGAGATGTATAATATATCCGTGTGGGAGGAATGAATGATGATGGGAGATGTATAATATATCAGCGTGGGAGGAATGAATGATGATGGGAGATGTATATATCAGTGTGGGAGGAATGAATGATGATGAGAGATGTATAATATATCAGTGTGGGAGGAATGAATGATGATGAGAGATGTATAATATATCAGTGTGGGAGGAATGAATGATGATGGGAGATGTATATATCAGTGTGGGAGGAATGAATGATGATGGGAGATGTATATATCAGTGTGGGAGGAATGAATGATGATGAGAGATGTATATATCAGTGTGGGGGGAATGAATGATGATGAGAGATGTATATATCAGTGTGGGAGGAAGGAATGATGATGAGAGATGTATATATCAGTGTGGGAGGAATGAATGATGATGGGAGATGTATATATCAGTGTGGGAGGAATGAATGATGATGGGAGATGTATAATATATCAGTGTGGGAGGAATGAATGATGATGGGAGATGTATAATATATCAGTGTGGGAGGAATGAATGATGATGGGAGATGTATAATATATCAGTGTGGGAGGAATGAATGATGATGGGAGATGTATAGTATATCAGTGTGGGAGGAATGAATGATGATGGGAGATGTATGTATCAGTGTGGGAGGAATGAATGATGATGGGAGATGTATAATATATCAGTGTGGGAGGAATGAATGATGATGGGAGATGTATAATATATCCGTGTGGGAGGAATGAATGATGATGGGAGATGTATAATATATCAGCGTGGGAGGAATGAATGATGATGGGAGATGTATATATCAGTGTGGGGGGAATGAATGATGATGAGAGATGTATATATCAGTGTGGGAGGAATGAATGATGATGAGAGATGTATATATCAGTGTGGGAGGAATGAATGATGATGGGAGATGTATATATCAGTGTGGGAGGAATGAATGATGATGGGAGATGTATATATCAGTGTGGGAGGAATGAATGATGATGGGAGATGTATATATCAGTGTGGGGGGAATGAATGATGATGAGAGATGTATATATCAGTGTGGGAGGAATGAATGATGATGAGAGATGTATATATCAGTGTGGGAGTAATGAATGATGATGGGAGATGTATATATCAGTGTGGGAGGAATGAATGATGATGGGAGATGTATATATCAGTGTGGGAGGAATGAATGATGATGGGAGATGTATATATCAGTGTGGGGGGAATGAATGATGATGAGAGATGTATAATATATCAGCGTGGGAGGAATGAATGATGATGGGAGATGTATAATATATCAGCGTGGGAGGAATGAATGATGATGGGAGATGTATAATATATCAGCGTGGGAGGAATGAATGATGATGGGCGTCTCTAGGCGAGAATATAGAATAAACCTTATTAATATGTACTCAGCTAAAAGGAAGAAAAAGCTAATTTTCCGCCTTTGACTTAATAATCATTGTTTAGCTTATTCTCTCTTCATCTTATTAAATATTGTCTCTTAGATCTGGTAGATTACTATTATTATAGAGTCCTCATGTTTTGCAGCTTTACATCCATTGGGGCAAAAGCCAAGAGAAGAAAGTCCATAGAAGATAGCTGGAGCGGCAATATCCGACCGAGGAACAACATCTAGTATCAGTGTCATCATCTAAGTAACAGCAACACAATCCTCCCCTCCTCAACTGGGTCCAACGGGCGAAGGTCCTAACAGCAAGGCGAAATACAGTACTAAAAATGGATTAAAAAATGACACAACGCGTTTCAGGATCACAACAATCCCCTTCTCAAGTGTCTGACACTCGAGTAAGGGATCGGTGCGACCCTGAAACACGTTGTGTCATTTTTGTCATACAGACATGTCATAGAGACATCATAGAGACATCATAAAGACATCATAGAGACATCATAGAGACATCATAGAGACATGCCATAGAGACATCATAGAGACATCATAAAGACATGCCATAGAGACATCATAGAGACATGTCATAGAGACATCATAGAGACATCATAGACATATCATAGAGACATGTTATAGAGACATCATAGAGACATGCAATAGAGACATCATAGAGACATGTCATAGAGACATCATAGAGACTATGCTGCATAAGAATAAGCACAGCTGGGCTAATTGAAAAGGGTCAGAGGTCGGTGACAATGTTTGGTGCACTGAATCAGTGTTCTTCTTTAAATTGAACCCCAATTGTGGTCATTGTTAGGATAGAAGTCATCTGACATAGTTGCGCGTTCGAAAACTTGTTGTACTTTGAATTGAACCACAAATGCCATCTTTCTTACGAGTCAGAGTACTGCCGGAGTTCGGCAATTGTTTTGACCAAAACTTTAAAAAAAGTCACAAAAAAGGGATGTAGCCGTGGTGCCAGTGCTGGTGGTGATAGAGCGGCTGGATAGATCGGCCTTTCAGTGCCTCCATGGCATTGTCTTCCACCCCTCTCCTCCTTGCAAATCTTCTAAGCACCCCAGGTGATGGAGCGATCCTCTATGAATTTAGTGGTCTGTCCCCCTTACCCAGTTGACACCTGCAATGCGCCGATGCCCAACCACTGATGATGGAGGATGAGGATATAGAAGGGTGGTACGAATAGGCAGGGGACGGCCATCTGCAATCCATACTTTCAGCAGAGGGCAGAGGAGTGTGGAAGATGACCTGAGGGGTGATGACGAAGTGCTAGACCCCACATGGACTGAAGGCCATCACAGCCCTGAGGAAGAGGAGGTGGTGAGCCCCAGAAAGAGAGAAGAGGGAGCAGGGAGCGGAAGCCCAGCAGAGGGCCTGTGGCTAGTACCTTGGCCGGTGGCGGCAAACAGACAAGGGACTGACTGTGCCCAAGAAAGCTCATAGGAACTCTACGGCTTGGCCATTTATGTGACCCAACGTTTGGGGTCCCCATTGACTTTATTGGGGTTCGGGATTGTTCAAAAGTTCAGGTAAAAGTCTGCGTCAGCAAATTTTTTTATTTCAAGTTCAATCGAGCCAAGCAAACCTGAATGTCCATGGGTCCGCTCATCACTACTCATCAGCCATAACATTAAAAGCATCTGAACGTTCCTCCAGTTCCTCCAGTTTAGGCTGCTGTACAGTCGGGCGCCGCCATCTTGGTGACATAAATGTGTTCCAGCGCTGGTACTCAGTGACATCACAAGATGGCGGCGCCTGAAGGTAGAGCCCGGGGATGGCAGATTAGGTATTAGTATTAGATACAGACTGCAAAGACAAAGGCAATCTGTATCTTTGTAATTAGACTTAAGGGCCTATTACACAGGTCGTTTAGAGGAGCAAACGAGCGCTCTCAGCGCTCGTTTGCTCCTCGTTCCCCGCTCGCTGCCGCTGCTATTCAACGCGGCTGCAGCGAGCGGGTGAGTGCGGGAGGGGGCGGCGGGGAGCTGCTGGGGGGGCTGCCCAGGGGATCGCTAGATCGTCCGGGCAGCCCATAGGATATAGCAGCATCTGCTGCTGATGCTCCTATTCAACGGAGGGACGGCAGCAGATCGCTGCTATATCAGTCGCTTGTTTTTCAACATGTTGAAAAACAAGCGACTGCAACGATCAGCCGACATGAACGATGTCGGCTGATCGTTGCACTCTATTCCACGGGACGATTATCATCCGTAGCGGCCGATATCGGCCGAATACGGACGATAATCGTTCCGTGGAATAGGGCCTTTAGTGCCCTATTCCACCGAACGATTATTGTTCAGATTATCGTTAAATCGTTCGAATCTAAATGATAATCGTTCGGTTGAAATGTAGTTAACGATTAACGACCGAACGAGAAATCGTTGATCGCTTTATAAGACCTGGACCTATTTTTATCGTTGCTCGTTCGCAAATCGTTCGCATTGAATAAGACATCGTTCGGTCATTTGCAATAGATATGAACACAATAGCGAATAAATAGCGAAGAAAAACGATCGCAATTACGATCATAAGTAACGTCAGGCAGACGTGATTCATTGAAGCCAGTGACCCTGTTGTTCACAAGTTTTTCTTTCATGGACACTTCTGATACAAAATATGGCAAACCATGAACATCCCCGAGACTCTGGCATTTCGCAGATGATCTCACCTTGTCTGACCCAGATCTTTATAATTGCCAATTTTTTCTGCTTTTAACATATTGGTGTCAAGAAATGAGCGTTCACTCTCCCCAGATTGATAGCACATGCAACGTCCATGTTTACCCGAGTAATTTAAATTCTTTACTTGTTACAAATCTGGCACTAAAGATTATTGGGCGTCTTGTGAGCAACAACATTAACAATCGCTCCTTCTTCTCATTATCCTTTTGAGCATGGTGGTTGTGTGTATGTGTGTATGTGTATATATAGTGATCTGCAGAATAAGGGATGTTATATAGATACATTTAGGAACACAGGAAGCGTTACAGATACGTCTTCTGCCATTTGAGTTGCACAGTTACTTGGCATGAATGAGTGATATTGTATCAGGAACCAGGTGCAAAGCAGTGAAGAGTCTTCATTCCAGAATATTCTCCGGCTGCCGATGTTCTGTCATTCAGAGCGTCTTGAGAAGTAGATGGAAATTATTACCGGAGTTTTCTATAACCGATACGTTTGGATGAATTGTCCATATGGTCATCTACGCAGTTCACTTGGCTCTGACTGATCATTTCCATGTCAACAATTTGTTTCCACCTGGTAAAATTACCGTCCATATGGTCAAGATTTTCCCAGCAGAAATTTGTTGCGCAGTATTTTCTCTGAATGTGTCATTGTCCTCGTAGTGATGTGGAAAAAACACTTGAAAGGTTTTATTGAGGTCAGTTGTAATAACCCAGCAGTCGAAATTTATTAACAATAAATTCTTTTTTTGTCCTGAAAACTGGAGGAAGTCGCCATAAATTGCGCATCCCGTGATAAATCTGCTGCACTCGCTCTTTCCTCCGTTATGTGAGATTCTCGGCTTCCGCTGGACTAAAACAAAATGAAAAGTTTACAGCACGACTGGGTCACTTCTGTAACCTTCTACTTTTTGGTGTAAGAAACAGGAAACGACAAGAGGCTGAAATATCCAGATTTTCACCATGATTGTTTTTTTTAGATGCAGCAAAGTCCGTTGCATAAGATGAAATCTGCTGATCTCCATTCAGAATACTATTATTATTATTATTATTATTATTATTATTATTATTATTATTATTATTATTATCATTAGCTTTTCTGAGCTTTTCAATATTGTGAATAACCTTCTGCACAATAAATGTTTGTTATCACTGTTGGTAGGTAAATATTGAAAGTGACTCTGTACCCACAATCTGACCCCCCCAAACCACTTGTACCTTCGGATAGCTGCTTATAATCCAAGATCTGTCCTGGGGTCCGTTCGACAGGTGATGCAGTTATTGTCCTAAAAATCAACCTTTAAACTTGCAGCCCCATGTAAATTTGGGGTGGCCTAGAGTGTCTGTGCCCTAGGTCTGCACCGTCCCTCCTCCCCTCCATCTTAATCATTAGGGATGACACTGGGCAGGAATTCTCCTAATCATCACTTGTCTGAGCACAGCACGTGTGTTGGATTGCTAAGGCCAATGTTCAGTGTTCAGACAAGTGGTGAATAGGAGAAATCCTTCCAGGGGCCCTCCTAATGATATAGAGGGTGGAGAGGCGTCACAATCCTAGGGCATAGACACTCCAGGCCATGCTAATCTGACTCAGGGCTGCAAGTTTAAAAGTAGTTTTTTAGGACAGTAACTGCATCCCCTGCCGAACGGACCCCAGGACAGATCTTGGATTAAAAGCCGCTATCCGAAGGTACAAGGGAGGGGGGGTCAGATTGTGGGTAGAGAGTCGCTTTAAAAATCTTTGTGAAGATTCATGTATTATGGTATATTTGAAAATAGGGCATGAAATAAAGCAGTTCTACCATTTAGACCAGGGATGGGGAACCTTTGGCCCTCAGCTTTAGCTTTGGCCATCCAGGCATGATGGGAATTGTAGTTTTGCAGCAGCGGGAGGGCCGAATGTTCCCCATCCCTGATTTGATGTCAATGATACTTTTTTTTTTATACTGTTGTTGAGTTTATACGTTTAGGAAGAAATCTTTGCTTCATAAATGCTGCGACTGCAAACACAGAATGCAGTGCAGTTATTACCTATTACAGCCAAGTATTCGCCTTCTATTATTTAAGTCTATTGAATCAACTTCAAAGTTCTTTGCTGATTTACTTCCTAATACATTTTATAGGTGTCCTAGTCCTGCTGCCTCCCCTCACAGACTTATAGAGAGTATATTGCTGGCTGCATGCAACCATTACCACATGGAGCTCACTGCATAGGGATTTATACAGCTCCCATTAAACTCAATGGCGACGTAAAACTTAGTGTGCAATAAGCTGCTATAAGTGGCAGCCAAGACTTTAACATTAAAAGAGGTCCCCCCCCCCCAGCCTCCCCAGCCGTGTCTCATTGCCGTAATGCACAATAATAGTGTCTGAAGTCTGACGTGGAAACCTTCCAACTCCAATAACCAAGGGGCAGCGTCTGTAATAAATCTGCCATTGGAGCCGACACTCTGTACCTGTCCTGCTCATTGTGTCACCTTATGGAGCTCATACTAAATCCGAAGTCCTCTAAATAAGCTGCAGTCCAATAAGAACCCACAGATCCATAACCGTGCGGATTTCTGATACATTATTGGAGGTTTATCAGGTTTTATGCTATTACTGTGCTGGGACTGGTAAGAAAAAAGTCTAATATGATTGATCAGCCAGAAGGACGACCGATAGCCGTGATTGGCTCCGGGTCACATGACACATTGAAATCTGCATAAATTAAACATTAGAATAATTAATGAAGCTGAGTAATCAGATTATGACGAGTAACATTACTCGTAGTAGTAGTACTCGTAACATTGCTTGTAGTAGAAGTAGAGTGAAGTGAAGAATAACTGTACTCAAGTTTAAATAGTGGGCTATATGACCTCCTTCTGCCCAACTAGTTCAGTGAGTACCAAACTGGGTAGTACAAGCCCCAGGCCTTTATAACTGGGTGTAGCAGACTTTCCGAGGCTTCCCAGAAGAGCTGTGAGTCGTCAGTAGGATACGTCAGCTTCAGCTTTTTGTCCTACTGGGGGTCAGTACCTAGCTGTGGTTACTGCCCTGAGATTGTAGGAGAGGAATTCCAGGCATGGATAGGGTTTCCTCAGAGGACGGTTACCCCTAGGGGTTTAGCACTGCATACTAGAGCAGGTTACTTGCTTGGAAAAACTCTCTCTTGCCTCTTGCCTAAGCCAGGCCCGGCTTTACTGCAGCAGGGTCTCTCTCTGGTTCTGGCTCTTTCTCATGAGCTGGCTTACTAGAGACTTCCCCACCAGGAACTGTCCTCCTTTTTATAGGGGAAACTAAGCTTCCCTTTGATTGGTGGGGTTGTGGAAGAGAGGAGGGAGAAGTGTAAGAGGTAGAAAAGGGAGTGAAAGCACCTGCACCTGTTATTGGTTAAACAACAACATGTGACTCTATACAAATCATATAATAAATAAGACAGTGACATCTAGTGGAGGAAATACATATCACATCTCCTTCATCCCCCTTAGTGCGATACCTGACAGAGGCACTTTACCCAGATAGTATAAAGACTCAGTGGACCCCGTACTGGAACACTACAAATTGTCTGTAGTTGAAAAAGTATGAATGCATCCAACAAAAGCCATAGTAAATGTCATAGTTAATAGTCAGTACCCATAGTAATGTCATAGTAAATAGTCAGTACCCATAGTAATGTCATAGTAAATAGTCAGTACCCATAGTAATGTCATAGTAAATAGTAAATAGTCAGTACCCATAGTAAATAGTCAATAGTCAGTACCCATAGTAAATAGTAAATAGTCAGTACCCATAGTAATGTCATAGTAAATAGTCAATAGTCAGTACCCATAGTAAATAGTCAATAGTCAGTACCCATAGTAGATGTCCTAGTAAATAGTCAATAGTCAGTACCAGTAGTAAATGATAATACCTCTGTTAAATCTTCCACTTTTTAAGATTTATTGGTAAATTTCTAAATGTCTACAATAGCAGCTATAAGAAGTTCTTCTGTTTCCTTTTCTGATGTTGTAATTTGTGAGGATAATTGTACGGGGACAGTCGCCCGGTGGTGTATGACACCTGTCATGTGCAGAAAGGTCAGGAGACCGCTAAGGGTTTTGTTCCTATTATTTTCAGCCATTTTACTCATCACTTGGATTTCCCAAGGTCATTTATATCCAGAGAATGAATGTTTGATTTCTTCCCTCGCTCTCAGTAGATTCTAATTAGAGGGTTTATTCTTCTGCCTTTCTGCCTAATGGATGATGGATACTACTGAGACTGGTTCGGCTACAGGCTTTGTTCACATCTGAAATGGACAGAATTCAGGAGACTTACTAATCATTCTGACCTTTTACTAGGTGATCCTGAATATCTGGCCGGTCATGTTACTGTGAGGCAACAACAGACGATGTACTAATGAGGCCCGGCGCCCGGCACAGAGAATCCTGTTAAGCGTCTAACTGAAACACTTTAAATGGAGGAACATTATAAGCAGGTTGTAACTCTGTGTATGTCATGCGTATAATAATGCAAACAACCTCCAACTCCAGACTACACGGATTATGGGGCGCAGGTCCAACTTGAGATCGAGGCACAGTGAGTAATAAAAATATATATTTTATTGTGGAGACTCAACGCGTTTCGGAACCGCACCGGTTCCTTTCTCAAGAGTCATACTCTTGAGAAAGGAACCGGTGCGGTTCCGAAACGCGTTGAGTCTCCACAATAAAATATATATTTTTATTACTCACTGTGCCTCGATCTCAAGTTGGACCTGCGCCCCATAATCCGTGTAGTCTGGAGTTGGAGGTTGTTTGCATCATTGTTTCCTGTTGGATATCGGGAGTGGCTGCGGTCCTTGATATATACGCTGCAGAGTGTTGTGCCTCCCTTTGCACAACCACATCAGGTGAGGGTTGCCGTGCACCCCTATCCCTTTTTCACCTTGCCCTTCTGATCCTCGCCATGGAGCGCTGTCGCCCTTTGTTTTTTCTATGCGTATAATAAAGCAACCTCGTTCCTGATTAGAGATGAGACAACAAAGGTTCTGTTCAGCAGGTTCGCCAAATTTATTGTAAAGTTCAGATTTATGCCGAACCAAAACAGCTAAACGCCTGTCTTACTGCGGATTGTAAAAGCCGCTAATTTTACTTGTGGACATGGAGAGAAAGGAGCTGCTGCACCTCACACCTGTGGCTGACACTAATGCCGTACCTCACACCTATGGCTGACACTAATGCCGTACCTCACACCTATGGCTGACACTAATACCTCACACCTATGGCTGACACTAATGCTGCACCTCACACCTATGGCTGACGCTAATGCCGTACCTCACACCTATGGCTGACACTAATACCTCACACCTATGGCTGACACTAATGCCGTACCTCACACCTATGGCTGCCACTAATACCTCACACCTATGGCTGCCACTAATGCTGCACCTCACACCTATGGCTGACACTAATGCCATACCTCACACCTATGGCTGACACTAATACCTCACACCTATGGCTGACACTAATGCCGCACCTCACACCTTTGGCTGACACTAATGCCGCACCTTACACCTATGGCTGACACTAATGCTGCACCTCACACCTATGGCTGACACTAATACCTCACACCTATGGCTGACACTAATGCTGCACCTCACACCTATGGCTGACACTAATGCCATACCTCACACCTATGGCTGACACTAATACCTCTCGGCTACATTAAAACCAACGCCAGGATATTGGTATATAATTTGATCAAACCATATTGCCCCATGTACCACATGCAGGTCCCCCGGCCCACACAAGTCCCTACACTAAACCAACACTATGTCAGTCAGCGACCGCCAACCCCACAAAGCGAACGCAAGCACAGAAGGGAGGCCACGGAATGGCCGTGCAACCCCAATGTCACAGGACCGATCCCCAAGGGCCCCCCCCCAAACCCAGTAGGCACTGCCAGGTCTTACTGCTCACCACTGCACCGGTGGCAGAATGGGAAAATTAGGAGGCACTTACCATGTGTGCACAGGTGCTTCCTGCTAATTGGGGTCACATGGGTCTTACCAGGAGGAGTGTTAGCCACTCAGAAAAGGGAGAAAAGTAAAATACGGACATGGAGATAAAAAGGAGCTGCTGCACCTCACACTTGTGGCTGACACCAATGCCTCTTGGCTGTTTCCCCCATTCTACCTGCGGTGCAGTGGTGGATAGTAAGACCATATTCACACTTGTGTTGCTTGGTGGCCACTTTCTCCGCCGACAGCACCAGCTGGGTTTGGGGGGACCCTTGGGGTTTGGTCCTTTGACATTGGAGTTGCTGGCCATTCCATGGCCTCCCTTCCCTGATTGCGCTCACTTTGCGGGGTTGGCGGTCGCTGATCGACACAGTGTTTATTTAGCGTAGGGACTCATGTGGGCCTGGGAACCTGCATGTGGTACATGAGGCAATAAGGTTTGATCATATTATATACCAACATCCTGGCGTTGGTTTTTAAATGTAGCCGAGAGGCATTAGTGTCAGCCATAGGCGGCGTGAGGTGCAGCGCTCCTTTCTCTCCATGTCCGTAGCTTATTTTACTTACCTTTCCTCACTCCCCCGAAGTCCATCTTCTCCAGTCTCTTTTTTGGTGACAGTCTGCTAAGCCAATCGTGGGTGCTGTCAATCCCAGTCAGCCAGTGATTGGCTGAGCAGACTGTCACTCATGTCTCTAGAGGGCAGCCAGCTCAACTAATCACTGGGTGACCTGGACGGGATAGCACCACAGCCTGTGATTGGCTGAGTGGGCTGTCACTCTACAGACAAGAGTGACAGCCCGCTCAGCCAATCACTAGCCGCGGCGCTGTTCCATCTCAGTCAGTGATTGACTGAATGGGCTGAAGACTGGAGGAGGACACCAAGGGAGCGTGCAAAAAAGCAATCAAAAGCCAGCACATCACACTAACACTTATACACTGGTATGCCACCAGTTGATGTTAGTCCTGGTATTTGTCAGCTCAGACGGAGGTGTCACTTGTCGTGTAGTCCAGCACACAGGTGTGATGTTGGTAACTGCTTTTGTAGGATGGCTGGCTATGTTCCCCAAAGGGTTGGTGACCTGCCGGGCTGTTGTGGGTCCCATTGACACTTGTCATGGCAACCCTGAGTGGCAACTGATCCATACGGACTGTCTCCGCCCCCAATTACCTCACCGCAGTCACTGCACGCCTTTTAGTGAATCTGCTGGGACCTTCGCTTGGTGCAAGAATTGCACAATAATTTATGTGGTGAGGTAGAGGTATAGGTGTTGTTGTACAGATGGTATTGCCGTGACGCCAGTGCTTCTCCAGCACACAGGAGTGATGTTGGTACCTGCTTTGTGTTGTGGCTGCCGGTAATCCCCACAATGGTCGGTGACCTGCCGGGCTGTGATGGGTCCCTTGGGCTCTTGTCACGGTAGTCCTAGATATAGTTATAGATAGATATAGTCCTAGATACTGAACTGTTGGTCTCTAAGGCCCCATTCACACGTCCGTGTCAGTTTTTACTGTCAGGAAATCCTGATCAGACCTCAAATGTCATCAGGAAAGTATCACGATTTCCTGACAGTAATCCGTTTTTACCTTCAGGAAACCATCAGGAAAAGCCCTCAGGAATTCCTGATCAGAAGGGAAAATAGGACATGGTGGAAGATGTATTTCTGCAAACTGGATGGCAACAGCTTGCAGAAGTACAACTCCCATCATGCCCTGCTGATAGGTCATGATGGGAGTTGTACTTCTGCAGCCTTTGGCCATCCAGGCTGCAGAAGTACAACTCCCATCATGCCCCGTCTGCAGGACATGGTGGGAGTTTTAGTTCTGGGGGGGTGATCTCACCTGTCCTCCTGCGGCTGCTGCTATCCGGTAGGCAGCATAAGGTGAGTTCGGGGGGGGGGGGGTTAAGGGTGTTGGATGGAGAGGGGGTCACCGGTCTGGGGGGGGGGGGGGAGGTCGTAGGTGGAGGTCCGGGAGTCCGGATATGGAGATCGGCGGCGGCGCTGCTTCGGTCCCGCAGGAAGACGAAGCAGAGGCCCGGGGGGGGGGGGGGGGGGGGGGGGGGAGAGGCAGCGCGATCGGGCGGCAGCAGCTGATGTCCGGTCCTGGCTAGGGGGTGGGGGTGGAGCCATGTCGGACAGTGCGGGGTAATGATCGGGCGGCGGAATCTCAGACAGCGCGGGGTGATGACCGGGCGCTGGGGGGATGTCGGACGGCGCGGCGGGGTGATCGGGTGCGGGGGGTTGGGGTGCATGTCGAACAATGCAGGGTGATGATCAGGCGGCGGCGGGGTGACACTGGTTGCCGGCGGGCTCTCAATCGATCCGGAATCCCGGGCACTTTCCTGATGTACATCAGGAAAGTGCCTGTGATTCCGGCACTCCCATAGACTTCTATGGGGGCGTCCGGGCCGGAATTCCGGACAAAAATAGGACATGTCCTATTTTTTCCGGATCATTTTTCCGGAACGGACACCCTTCCGGAAAAATCCAGAAGGGTGTCCGTGCCTAATTAAAGTAAATGGGTCCGGAAATCCATCTGGATTTCCTGATAGGAAATCCGGGTGGTTTTTCCGGACGTGTGAAGGGGGCCTTACTGCATCTGTTCACACTCATGGCTAGACTCAAGAGCTGGGTGGCGTACATGGCTATAAAAGAGGTAGCCGCACCCCCCACATGTGACACACAAAAAAGCAAACAAAAGCCAGCACATGACAAGTGGGATTTTTAATAGAAGTAAATTACAAATCTCTGGTACTTTCTACCACCATTGATTTGAAAAAAAAAATAAAAAAATTGGTGAACATCCCCTTTAAAAATACCTCAATATTCCATTTATGGTCATGGTGTTACATGGAGGAAGGTGTATACTATTGTTGTATACTATTGTAGTTTAAGCAGCTGTATGTAGAAAAGAGCATTATAAATCTGATTAGATAACATAATTATCTGAAGTCTGTGTAGAATTTTACTTTTCGCGTTCTGGCGTCTATTATATTGGGCTTCATCTCCATAAAATATGGATTAACATATGTGAGGATGTAGAAGGCCTCCAGCAGATGAGCGTGTTCCTGCACAATCCTTGTGGATATTAGCCCACAGACATCAGCATAAAGCGGTGGGCACGGCCAGCTCTCCTGGGTCTCTGGAAGAGATAAACATGAAATGTGAGACGTGTTCTTCATGTAGTCTCCGAGACGCCCCATATCCCCCCATCATTCAGCATGGCTGCGGGGGACAACAGGATCTGTGACTTCTTCTTCCTTCTGGATTCTACCGGTACATTCACTGCTCCTGGGAATATTCTCCTGGATCATTAGGAAATATTGAATTATTATAAGATTCTCTGTGATAAGGAGGACTTCTCAGAGACGCATGCTGACAGCTCTCCGCGTATAATTTATAGTTTTCTTGTTAGCGGCCCCCCTCTATGATGAGCTGCAGGCAGGTAGACATCATGGGGGTGTGGACGGTATATTTGTTATAGACTTCCCCACTCCCAGCAGAGACTCCCATTACCTGAAAGCACATGGACTGCCGTAGGGTCGGCCATGACAGTGCTTGGCATGAATAATAGCATCTCATTAAGAGACAATTATAAATGTGCTGCGATTTATAAGGATCCATAACAAAGTCATCAAATTCAGTACAAACATGGATCATGGTCATAAATGTCCCATAACATCAGCAGGTTACCAGCGTTATAGTTACACTAGAAAACCATGGTATCCCTCACATAGTATACTGTACCTCGAATAGTATCCCTCACATAGTATACTGTACCTCGCATAGTATCCCTCACATAGTATACTGTACCTCGATTAGTATCCCTCACATAGTATACTGTACCTCGCATAGTATCCCTCACATAGTATACTGTACCTCGCATAGTATCCCTCACATAGTATACTGTACCTCGCATAGTATCCCTCACATAGTATACTGTACCTCGCATAGTATCCCTCACATAGTATACTGTACCTCACATAGTATCCCTCACATAGTATACTGTACCTCGCATAGTATCCCTCACATAGTATACTGTACCTCGCATAGTATCCCTCACATAGTATACTGTACCTCGCATAGTATCCCTCACATAGTATACTGTACCTCGCATAGTATCCCTCACATAGTATACCTCACATAATAAACCTCACATAGTATACCACACATAATAAACCTCACATAATAAACCTCACATAGTATACCTCACATAATAAACCTCACATAGTATACCTCACATAGTATACCTCACATAGTATACCTCACATAGTATACCTCACATAATAAACCTCACATAGTATACCTCACATAGTATACCTCACATAATATACCTCACATAATAAACCTCACATAATAAACCTCACATAGTATACCTCATATAGTATACCTCACATAGTATCCCTCACATAATAAACCTCACATAATAAACCTCACATAGTATACCTCATATAGTATACCTCACATAGTATACCTCACATAGTATACCGCACATAATAAACCTCACATAGTATACCTCACATAATAAACCTCACATAGTATACCTCACATAATAAACCTCACATAATAAACCTCACATAGTATACCTCATATAGTATACCTCACATAGTATACCTCACATAGTATACCTCACATAGTATACCTCACATAGTATACCTCACATAATAAACCTCACATAGTATACCTCACATAGTATACCTCACATAGTATACCTCACATAATATACCTCACATAGTATACCTCACATAATAAACCTCACATAGTATACCTCACATAGTATACCTCACATAGTATACCTCACATAATAAACCTCACATAGTATACTGTACCTCACATAGTATCCCTCACATAGTATACCACACATAATAAACCTCACATAGTATACCTCATATAGTATACCTCACATAGTATACCTCACATAGTATACCTCACATAGTATACCTCACATAGTATACCTCACATAGTATACCTCACATAGTATACCTCACATAATATACCTCACATAGTATACCTCACATAATAAACCTCACATAGTATACCTCACATAGTATCCCTCACATAATAAACCTCACATAGTATACTGTACCTCACATAGTATCCCTCACATAGTATACCTCACATAATAAACCTCACATAATAAACCTCACATAGTATACCTCACATAGTATACCTCACATAGTATACCTCACATAGTATACCTCACATAATATACCTCACATAATATACCTCACATAGTATACCTCACATAGTATACCTCACATAATAAACCTCACATAGTATACCTCACATAGTATACCTCACATAGTATACCTCACATAATATACCTCACATAGTATACCTCACATAGTATACCTCACATAGTATACCTCACATAATATACCTCACATAATATACCTCACATAGTATACCTCACATAATATACCTCACATAATATACCTCACATAGTATACCTCACATAATATACCTCACATAGTATACCTCACATAATAAACCTCACATAATAAACCTCACATAGTATACCTCACATAGTATACCTCACATAGTATACCTCACATAGTATACCTCACATAATAAACCTCACATAATAAACCTCACATAGTATACCTCACATAATATACCTCACATAATAAACCTCACATAGTATACCTCACATAGTATACCTCATATAGTATACCTCATATAGTATACCTCACATAGTATCCCTCACATAATATACCTCACATAGTATACTGTACCTCGCATAGTATCCCTCACATAGTATACTTCACATAGTAAACCTCACATAATATACCTCACATAGTATACTGTACCTCACATAGTATCCCTCACATAATATACCTCACATAGTATCCCTCACATAGTATACTTCACATAGTATACCTCACATAATAAACCTCACATAATATACCTCACATAGTATACCTCAAAGAAATGGTTCTAAATTAAATAGAGGAAAGAACAAGGAATAAGTCAATGCTGAGGAAAAAATCCAGACTGACCTTGTCATTTGCATTTCATAAACAAGTCTGAAAGTGCACATTGGTCTGCAGTAAAATGGAGGCTTTCAGGTCTTACGGAGCCGCTGGAAACACGGCCGCAACAATAGAAATGTCAATTGTAAGATGTTAATATGCAAAAAGCCTGCGGAGCCTCAGTTGTGAGCCTCAAAACACGGGATTAGCCAGGTATCCCTCCAGGGAAGGACCTAGCCAAGGGGTGGTTACTGTACGGAGACCACCAAACACCACCATATCAGTCAGTATCCAACTCAGCTACAAGTCTGATGATACAACTAGGGAAATCCCAAGGCCAGGTATCCATCCACAGACAGCTGTTTCAGGGTGTTGCCCCTCATCGGTGTGGAGTAGAGTTCTGGTAAGGTGGGAGCAATGCCTAGTAAAGCTATACGGGAAACAGATCGCTGATATCAGGGAGACCAGCCAAAGATAACACTGCCGGCTGCTGGTTACAACAGGGGCCCATGTAGCCACACTACCTCCTTCACTCCAACTCTACTGAAGTTATTAATAAAGCTACTCCGGTTTTATTGATGGCCCCAATGATGGACATTGCGTAACGTGTCCTGCACATAATGGGGAAGATTTATCAAACATGGTGCAAAGTGAAACTGGCCCAGTTGCCCCCGGCAACCAATCAGATTCCACCTTTCATTCCTCACAGACTCTTTGGAAAATGAAAGGTGGAATCTGATTGGTTGCTAGGGGCAACTGAGCCAGTTTCACTTTACACCATGTCTGATAAATCTCCCCCTTAGTGTCCTGATTTTTTATTAAACTGAGCGTGTAAATAGAATGACGCCATGATTATAGATTATAAGATTATAGATTGTAAGCCCTCGCGGGCAGGCTCCTCTTCCCTATGTGTCAGTCTGCCATTTGCCTTCATGTAATGTGTTTTTGATCGTGTATTGTTTCTGTTTGTTACCCCTATCTGTTGTATAGCGCTTTGGAATTAAGGGCGCTCTATAAATAATAATAATAATAATAATAATAATAATAATAATAATAATAATGTGACGTGGACTGAACGGATAAATGAAAGGCCGTCACTGGACTAATGGAGATCTTCGGCTAATAGGACCCCGGCCTATACCCTTTACCAATCCCACCAGTGATTGAAAGGATTGATGATGCCCCTACGTGACTACTTATGGTATAATTCACCGACTGCTTCAGTGGATCGGACAGACTCTATATAATCATGTATTCCTCTTGGCTTCTCTTCCTTTGCCTTCTTCTTCTTCACCTGTCACACAGCTTGCCACGGGAAATCTGTCATAGATGTCATTTCCAGACTACAGGTTTCCATCAATATCAGCTTAAGCCACATCCCCCCCCCAATCTGGTTCCTGGGATTTCTATGGGAGGCCAATGGAAGTTTCCCAGGTTTGGATGCAGCTTTTCCTCAGCACCTCTTGCCTGGGAAACCCCATGGCAGTAAGCACTAGCAGTGACCCACAGATATTACTGGAGAGGAGATGAAGTATGGAATTTATTTTATTAATTACTTCATTTAACTCTTTGCTGTTTGTTTGTTTTATATCACAGGACGAAGCCCCCGACCGGGGGAGACTACATAACTGTAAGAGGATGTGAAGTCTGGTTCGTACCAAACTAATTCCGTCTGTTTCAGTCATCTCTAATACTGACTATTGTTGTAAACCATTAGAAAGTGGTTTAACAAATAAATGTTAAACGTAGATTTTTTCTAATTCCATCCAATCACCATGGCAGACACAAACCACGGTACATTATCTAGTTAAGTTTCGCCTGTTGAAAATCACTCAAATGTCTCTATCAATACTGAAACGAGAGCGGTATTTTTATCTGGAACAGATGAACTTCTGACACGGTTAGGAAACTATGGAAACAGCCTGAAAGTACGGCTAAAACATTAATAAAAACTTCTCTCTTTATCCACTAACAGCTTTTACTTGGCAGAGAAGAGAGGAAAAAAATGGAAAACAATAATGGCCCACCACTGCTAGAACCTGACAGTATAGCAATAAGACGGGCACCTTTACACCTTTGGACCTTATTACCAACTTTTACAGTATCCGTCCAATGCAAAAACACTGAATTATGGGAAACGAGCTAATAGTCACTTTTATAAGGTATTGCTGAAAAATAATATTGTGTCATTTCTCAACTCAAACTAAGTTTCTTCTATCCTGTGTCCACCTTTAAAGGGGTAGTTATATAACTTTGTAATGTGTGTTAATAAGCTGTCTGGTCCTGTTTCCCCTTTCCCCGGAAGTTAAATAAAACATACCAATCCACTGGACCCAGACTCGGAAGTGAGAACGGCGGCCGAAGATGGCAGGGATGCGTCCGGCGGGAGATTCGAACGGCAATAGTCACCAGATTGATGGCAAGTTTTGTTGTTTTTTTTTTTTTTTTTTTTTTGGGGGGGGGGGGGCCTACCCCTTTAAGCTTTACAGTTATTGTCAAATATAAACTATACATAAATAATCCAAATACATTGAGTACCTTCCTAAATACAGTGGACTACTCATCTTGTATCGATCCAAAGATCGAGCTGGTGTTATAGTTCAGGACTTCATTAAAATTCTGCTGGCTCCAGGGTTGAAATCTCCCAGCATGCTTTGCAGGCTCAGTGTCAGAGAGGATTATTTGTAGACCATATGCAGAGTAGTTCTCTTAGAGCGTGATCTCTGGTGCCCTCCATTAAAAGGTAGCAAGTTCATACTTGACCCCTTTAGGAGCCTTGAAGCATGACTGAGGATGATTAGTCAGGCCCGACTCACCCATCTTGTTGACAGCTGTTTTGGGGCGATTGCCGCTTGTCCATGCAGAGCAGGTTGCCAGCTGACTAGCAGAGAAGCTTTTTTTTTGGAACTGAGAAGGTAAAGAAGGTAATGTCTCTACATTAACACAGTGGATTTTAGCCTTAAGGGAGAAGTCCTGTGAAAGGGGGGGGGGGTGAGGAAGAGGGCACCATTTCAGCAGGAAACCTAGAACCGGCACTAAGAAGATCCACAGTAAATCTGCAACAAAGTCCACATAGCTCATGCAGTTTTTGTTGTATACTTGTCACAGATCTGCATGAAAAATTTGGTTGTGGAATCACCACAATGGGAAGTGCAACCTCACTGACTTCAAGACTCCCCATACTATATACATATACTATAAGGGGATCACATAGAGTCAGCCTACCCACCATCTGAGCATGTAAAGGGGACAATACAGATGTGCAGTTAGTATAGTGATGAGGATGGTGCCAGAGTGAGGAGCCTAATTTGTCTGTCTGGCAGATTCTGTGGATTCGTGGCTTGGAGAAGTTCTCAAAATGGCCCAGGACGGATAGAGAAGACGATGAAAAGGGAAGAACTGTGATCAGAGAAGACGTCCCCTGTGAGTCACCTGATATATCTGCGCTGTAATGTATATGGTGTATAGAGCCTTTGCAGAGCTGGGTCTCCCTCTATATGACTGTATGAGGTGATATTGATCTTTGTATAGTGGATGTTATTCAGTAACAGAGGTGGTGTTAGTCAGTATGTGGTGGTATTAGTCAGTATGTGGTGGAAATATTTGTTACTTGTTATCTGGTACTGTGTTTTATTGGTCTTAGTATACTGGATGTGGTCAGTACCAACATGGTGGTGATGGTAGTGGTTGTGGTGGTAATATTTCCCCCTGTATACTGGTATTATTGGTAATATTGCTCAGTATACAGGATTTGGTCAGTAACAGTATGGTGGTAATATGTATGGTGATAATATTTCTGTCTTATATACTGGTATTGGTGGTAATATCAGTCTTGATCTATCTATCCCATCGCTTGGTCGAGGAAGGGGGGCCCAAGTTGAACTCTTGCACCAGGGCCCAAGGGACATTAGCTACGCTGCTCCAGGGTCATGCTATAAGGATTGTGCTGTAGGTCGCCCTTCTGGCTGTGGTATAACGTACCAATACCAACAATTGACCAAACACTCGTACCATAGATTTGCTACTTAGCAACTACTTTTTAGAAATTGTCTTGCAAAACAAGACTTTTTATTAGAGATGAGAAAGACTTTTTATTTACAGTAATAACAAAGAGATTTGCTGCGTTATCTCCACAATCTGCTTATCAGCTGCTGCCTTCTAACTCCGTACTGCTCCATTCCAGGTGCCAGGAAAAGCTGGATCCAGTCCCGGGAAACTGGGAGAAGTTTTTCCAGGACTGGATCCAGCTTTTTCTGGCACCGGGGGAGGAGCAGCACTGAGTTAGGTGGGGCCAGTGTATAAGCAGATGCTTCATTTAGCGCTGTATATAACAAGGGAGTGAAGAGGTTAACAACTGCTCAAGCTACAGACAGCCAGATAGAATGTGCCATACTTCTATTTCCTATGTTGCGTTATGTTCAGTTTTAACACCACAAGAGCTTCTATACACTCACAAATTTGACATAAAAATAAGCAATTTGTTTCTATTCTGCTCAGTAGGTCAAAGGTTATGTTTTCACTCTTCAACATTCTATAGACTTTCTCGTCTGCTGTAAATTGTGGAGTTTTTGTATGGAAATACCGGCGCTCACAACAATTGAGATGCCCTGTATTTACACTATAAAAATGAATAAAAGAAATACAATGCAATGGTTCTATCCTCTCCTGCTGTGTATATATAGAAGATGGTGGAAAGTCACATGATAGTGGTTAGAGTAAAAGCCATCATCCAGCCATAGAAACCAATCAAAATACAAGGAAGTAGTAGCTGCCTACAGCCACTTACCCTTATATACTTCCACCATCACCTTTATAAGATATTTTGCCTATTTTATTATATATGAAATCCTCTACAGCAATAATATTTAAATTATTTTACAATCTTTATTGACTTTGAAGTTAAAGCTTTGAAGTCAAAGAAAAGACATTGGTTACAAACATACAACCTCAAGTACAAACCAAAGCCGCTTTGTTAGAGACAGAAAATCCGACAATTGATTCTGTGATTCTGTTTTCAAACACTTTACCCTCTGGCGACGTTCTACTTATATGACATTGTATTGCTTGTTTTTGTGGCATCAATGTATTGAACACATCCATTTTTTGTTTAAATCGTGCCGAATAGGGATGAGCGAAGTGTTTTCAGCACGCTTGCATTTACAAAGCAAATTCTGCATGCTTCGTTTACAAATTCGCTACAATGGCGGCCACACATGTTTCATTTCAGTCTAGTCACTGGAAAGGTGCATAATCCCTTGCAGCCGTCCAATCAAGTGAACGTCTCCCTGTGATGTCAGCACGCACCCCTTACACTCTATATATATTTATCTTCCTGGAGGTGGGCAGTCGGCTGTGTGTGTAGAGGAGAGAGGAGCTGCAGCAGGCACTATACTGAAAGGCAATGTTAAGGCAGTGCCCAGTTAACCCAGTGTAGGTGAAGTTAACCCAGCGTTCAACCCGTGTCCAGTTAAACCAGTGTGGGTGCTGTGGATGAAGTTAAACCAGCATTCAGCCACTGTCAAGTTAACCCAATGTTTCGGTGAAGTTAACACAGTGTTAAACCAGTGTCAAATTAACCCATTGTGTGGATGAATGGGGTGAAGTTAAACCATTGTAAACCCAGTGTAAAGTTAACCGATTGTGTGGGTGCTGTGGGTGACGTTAACCCAGTGTTCCTGCTTTGTGGAGTTCCTGCTTAGTGGAGAGTCGGATTACTGGATAGTGGGATAGTGTAAATCTGTACTGTACTGTAAGACACGTGAAAAAAAGTAATAAACAACTAATTCACTCCTGTTATGCCATGCCTAACGCTAGAGGGGGGCCCCATGGTAGGCCACCCCCATGCTGCCAGATGTCAGGGGCTGCCCCTGTTCTATTTACAACAGATATATTCAAAAAGATGCAAGACAGGAAACGGCTTAAAAAGGGGATAATCACTAATATGGTAACTTAGGAGGACAGGGGCATTTAACATGAAGGGAAATTGACAAGACTAGTAAGTAGACAGACGTCACAGATAAACAGTGAAATTATAGACTGTGTCACCCTTGTTTTTCAACCCACTGCTGCTAAGCCAGCCCCCACAGTAACACTCACTGCTAAAACAGCCCCCTCAGTACCGCCCACTGCTGCTAAGCCAGCCCCCTCAGTAACACCCACTGCTGCTAAGCCAGCCCCCACAGTAACACCCACTGCTGCTAAGCCAGCCCCCTCAGTAACACCCACTGCTGCTAAGCCAGCCCCCACAGTAACACTCACTGCTAAAACAGCCCCCTCAGTACCGCCCACTGCTGCTAAGCCAGCCCCCACAGTAACACCCACTGCTGCTAAGCCAGCCCCCACAGTAACACCCACTGCTGCTAAGCCAGCCCCCACAGTAACACCCACTGCTGCTAAGCCAGCCCCCTCAGTACCGCCCACTGCTGCTAAGCCAGCCCCCACAGTAACACCCACTGCTGCTAAGCCAGCCCCCACAGTAACACCCACTGCTGCTAAGCCAGCCCCCTCAGTAACACCCACTGCTGCTAAGCCAGCCCCCACAGTAACACCCACTGCTGCTGAGCAAGCCCCCTCACTAACACCCACTGCTGCTAAGCCAGCCCCCACAGTAACACCCACTGCTGCTAAGCCAGCCCCCTCAGTAACACCCACTGCTGCTAAGCCAGCCCCCTCCCCACCTTAATAGGCCAATAGGATCAGCCCAGGATATCACATTACACAACCCAACAGACACCCCCCAACCCCTCCTGCCTCAGCCTGCAGAGGGAATGTAACCATCACACAGTGACCTATCACCACCTGGAAAAGCTGGGTGCCTATACAGAGATAGTAGGAAATGGAGACAGAGAAGGGGGAGGTATACAGAGATAGCAGAAGAGACAGAGAAGGGGGAGATATACAGAGAAAGCAGGAGAGACAGAGAAGGGTGAGATATACAGAGATTGCAGGAGAGACAGAGAAGGGTGAGATATACAGAGATAGCAGGAGAGACAGAGAAGGGGAGATATACAGAGATAGCAGGAAAGACAGAGAAGGGGGAGATAAACAGAGATAGGAGAGACAGAGAAGGGGGGGAGATATACAGAGATAGCAGGAGAGACAGAGAAGGGGGGATATACAGAGATAGCAGGAGAGACAGAAGGGGGATATATACAGAGATAGGAGAGACAGAGAAGGGGGGAGATATACAGAGATAGCAGGAGAGACAGAGAAGGGGAGAGATATACAGAGATAGGAGAGACAGAGAAGGGGAGAGATATACAGAGATAGCAGGAGAGACAGAGAAGGGGAGAGATATACAGAGATAGGAGAGACAGAGAAGGGGAGAGATATACTGAGATAGCAGGAGAGACAGAGAAAGGGGAGATATACAGAGATAGGAGAGACAGAGAAGGGGGGAGATATACAGAGATAGCAGGAGGGACAGAAAAGAGGGAGATATACAGAGATAGCAGGAGAGACAGAGAAGGGGGGAGATATACAGAGATAGGAGAGACAGAGAAGGGGGGAGATATACAGAGATAGCAGGAGAGACAGAGAAGGGGGAGATATACAGAGATAGCAGGAGAGACAGAGAAGTGGGGAGATATGCAGAGATAGCAGGAGAGACAGAGAAGGGGGGAGATATACAGAGATAGGAGAGACAGAGAGGGGAGAGATATACAGAGATAGGAGAGACAGAGAAGGGGGAGATATACAGAGATAGGAGAGACAGAGAAGGGGAGAGATATACAGAGATAGCAGGAGAGACAGAGAAGGGGAGAGATATACTGAGATAGCAGGAGAGACAGAGAAAGGGGAGATATACAGAGATAGGAGAGACAGAGAAGGGGGGGAGATATACAGAGATAGCAGGAGGGACAGAAAAGAGGGAGATATACAGAGATAGCAGGAGAGACAGAGAAGGGGGGAGATATACAGAGATAGGAGAGACAGAGAAGGGGGGAGATATACAGAGATAGCAGGAGAGACAGAGAAGGGGGAGATATACAGAGATAGCAGGAGAGACAGAGAAGTGGGGAGATATGCAGAGATAGCAGGAGAGACAGAGAAGGGGGGAGATATACAGAGATAGGAGAGACAGAGAGGGGAGAGATATACAGAGATAGGAGAGACAGAGAAGGGGGAGATATACAGAGATAGCAGGAGAGACAGAGAAGGGTGATATATACAGAGATAGGAGAGACAGAGAAGGGGAGAGATATACAGAGATAGCAGGAGAGACAGAGAAGGGGGGGATATACAGAGATAGCAGGAGAGACAGAGAAGGGGGAGGTATACAGAGATAGCAGGAGAGACAGAGAAGAGGAGATATACAGAGATAGCAGGAGAGACAGAGAAGAGGAGATATACAGAGACTGCAGGGAGCAGGAAGGAATGATCAGGACAGATGTGGGCACAGTATAGCAGCACTCTCTGGGAAGAGAGGGGTTACAGCTATGGAGAGATTACCTCCACAGTCCTGTCCCCTGATGTAAGCCCCAGCCTGAAGTGGATCTGCTATGATTTGGAAGGTGAGGGAGACTTCCTGGGTCAGAGTACAGGGCTGTAGACCCCACTATGCAGACCCTCCCCCTCCCACCCAGTACAGGGAGCTCTTACACCAAAGCAATGCTCTTACACCAAGTCACTATTTTGAAAAACTGTGAGCTCTTAAACCAAAACGCTTTTAAACCAAGTTACTCTTACACCAAGGTACCACTGTGTATTGTAGCTGGGAACAGGGCTGGGCGATATTGGCCTAAATTATTATCGCGGTTAATCGTACATATAGCCGCGGTAACGATAACTGAGCGATAATTATGACATGCCCCTTTTGCAAGCCACACCCACTTGACCGTGCAAACCTGGTGATACTTTTTTTTTTATACTCTTATTAAAAAAAATAACTCACTGAGCAGCAACACAAGGCTGGGCAATATAGGCTATTGTCCTTATTATTATTTGTCATTATTAGGGGTCTCAGCAGAGACCTGGACGTGTATATACAGGTATACAGCCATTACAGGATATGTATACACAGGTATACAGCTATGTACATAGTACAGTATCTGTATATACAGCTATGTACACACTACAGGACGTTTATATACAGGTATACAGCAACATAGCTGTATACATGTCCTGTACTGTGTACATAGCCCTATACCAGTATATATACATCCGGTAGTGTGTACATAGCTGTATACCTTTTATATACATGTTCTGTAGTGTGTACATAGCTGTATACCTTTTAAATACATGTTCTGTAGTGTGTACATAGCTGTATACCTTTTATGTACATGTTCTGTAGTGTGTACATAGCTGTATACCTTTTATGTACATGTTCTGTAGTGTGTACATAGCTGTATACCTGTATATACACATCCTGTAGTGCTTACGTAGCTGTATACTCAAATATGCAAGTCCTGTAGTGGCAGTATTATTTATGTATTTATGCACACACACTACAAGATATGTATATACAGGTATACAGCTATGCAGATTTTACATTAATAACTCATGCACACTCAGCTAAGCTGAGCATTCATATGTATTATAGAATTACAAGAAATAGTTAGGGGGATCTGGGCAGAAGGGGGAAAGCAGCTGGGGGGGATCTGAAGGGGGGGGGCAGCTGGGGGGATCTGGGCAGAAGGGGGGGAAGCAGCTGGGGGGGGGATCTGGGCAGAAGGGGGGGGAGCAGCTGGGGGGGGATCTGAAGGGGGGGGGGGAGCAGCTGGGGGGATCTGGGCAGAAGGGGGGGAGCAGCTGGGGGGATCTGGGCAGAAGGGGGGGAGCAGCTGGGGGGGATCTGAAGGGGGGGGGGAGCAGCTGGGGGGATCTGGGCAGAAGGGGGGGAGCAGCTGGGGGGATCTGGGCAGAAGGGGGGGAGCAGCTGGGGGGGATCTGAAGGGGGGGAGCAGCTGGGGGGATCTGGGCAGAAGGGGGGGAGCAGCTGGGGGGATCTGGGCAGAAGGGGGAAAGCAGCTGGGGGGGGGATCTGGGCAGAAGGGGGGGGGGGAGCAGCTGGGGGGGGGATCTGGGCAGAAGGGGGGGGGGAGCAGCGGGGGGGGGATCTGGGCAGAAGGGGGGAGGAAGCAGCTGAGGGGGGGGGGAGGTTTGGGCAGAAGGGGGGGGGGGGGCATAAGCTGTATCTCCTTCTCCCAGCCGGACAGGCGCTGACCCCCTCCACATACCCGGGAGTGAGCGTCCGGGGGTACATAAGCTGTATCTCCTCCTCCCCTTGTAACCCGCTCAGCATTGGTACGCTTGTGGCCCCATCGGACGTTCATACAGGCAGATCCCGGTCTCTGGAGGAGGAGACCGCAGGATCATGTGATGGCGTCCCTGCGGGTGCTGGAGCTGAAGCGGGTTCGGGGATCTGCACTGCGGCCCTAGATCCCGCTATTCAGCTCCAGCACCCGCAGGGACGCCATCACATGATCCTGCGGTCTCCTCCTCCAGAGACCGGGATCTGCCTGTATGAACGTCCGATGGGGCCACAAGCGTACCAATGCTGAGCGGGTTACAAGGGGAGGAGGAGATACAGCTTATGTACCCCCGGACGCTCACTCCCGGGTATGTGGAGCGGGTCAGCGCCTGTCCGGCTGGGGGTGGGGAGGTTATAGGCTGGTGCAGGATTGCAGGACGCACTGAGGGACGGGCGGGCAGGGGCCGTTGGGGGCGCTCTGTCAGGCATGGCGGGACGGCAAGTGCTATGACACATACAGCACACTGTGCAGCACTGAAATACCGCAAATACCGTCCTGGCGCAGTTGAGGTCGGTTTACCGACGCCAGAGACGGTATCGGTATTTTCACGGTATACCGCCCAGCCCTAGCTGGGAAGGTGCACAGCCAGTACTGAGATCAGGAGAGATTTCATTGGTTTAGCATATTCATGTGATCAGTATCCCAGACTGCCTGGTTATTGGCCAGCAAGCACCATGTGACTAACAGGCCAATCAGAAGTGACAGGACAACTGATGCAAATTATCCATAAGGAAGGGGGATGGTTTACAGGCCAGGGCAGAGACTGCACACTGACAGGCTGACACAAGATGGCTGCACACTGACAGGCTGACACAAGATGGCTGCACGCTGACACAAGATGGCTGCACACTGACAGGCTGACACAAGATGGCTGCACGCTGACACAAGATGGCTGCACACTGACAGGCTGACACAAGATGGCAGCACCTAGAGATAAGGGGGACACAAAATGTCGGCAGGTAGCGATAAGAGGGGACACAAAATGGCGGCAGCTAGAGATAAGAGGGGACACAAAATGGCAGCAGCTAGAGTTAGAAGGGGACACAAAATGGCGGCAGGTAGCGATAAGAGGGGACACAAAATGGCGGCAGCTAGAGATAAGAGGGGACACAAAATGGCAGCAGCTAGAGATAAGAGGAGACACAAAATGGCGGCAGCTAGAGTTAGAAGGGGACACAAAATGGCGGCAGGTAGCGATAAGAGGGGACACAAAATGGCGGCAGCTAGAGATAAGAGGGGACACAAAATGGCGGCAGCTAGAGATAAGAGGGGACACAAAATGGCGGCAGCTAGAGATAAGAGGGGACACAAAATGGCGGCAGCTAGAGATAAGAGGGGACACAAAATGGCGGCAGGTAGCGATAAGAGGGGACATAAATGGCGGCAGCTAGAGATAAGAGGGGACACAAAATGGCCGCAGCTAGAGATAAGAGGGGACACAAAATGGCCGCAGCTAGAGATAAGAGGGGACACAAAATGGCGGCAGCTAGTGATAAGAGGGGACACAAGATGGCAGCAGCTAGTGATAAGAGGACACAAAATGGCGGCACCTAGAGATAAGAGGGGACACAAAATGGCGGCAGCTAGAGATAAGAGGGGACACAAAATGGCGGCAGCTAGTGATAAGAGGGGACACAAAATGGCGGCAGCTAGAGATAAGAGGGGGCACAAAATGGCGGCAGCTACAGATAAGAGGGGACACAAAATGGCGGCACCTAGTGATAAGAGGGGTAACAAAATGGCGGTAGCTAGAGATAAGAGGGGACACAAAATGGCGGCAGCTACACATAAGAGGGATAACAAAATGGCGGCAGGTAGAGATTAGAGGGGACACCAGTAATAGAGAAAATAGAAACTACAGAACTTCCTGGGAAGCAGCTGAGAGCAGAAAAGTGGCTGAAAGCAGCAGAAGAGATGAAGCCTCCCTATGTGAGTAACGTGTATGCTGGGGAAAGGAAGAGACATATGGGGAAATGGTTTTAGTGGAGTACCCCTTTAAGGACCAATTACCTACCCCTACGTCATCGCATCCTTAGGGGATTCAGAGAGGGGTAACGTGGAGACCCCACTCTAAACCACCGCTGCTATTAGCAGGTGTGGGCCTGTCAAAACTGACGGCAGCAGGGGTTGTCCAGTGAAAAACTTTTTCTTTTAAATTAATTGGTTTCAGAAAGTTATACAGATTTGTACAGTCTTCCAGTACTTATCAGCTGCTGTATGTCCTGTAAGAAGTAGTATATTCTCTCCAGTCTTCCAATACTTATCAGCTGCTGTATGTCCTGCAAGAAGTAGTGTATTCTATTCAGTCTTGCAGTACATATGTCCAGATGTATTCTCTCCAGTCTGACACAGTGCTCTCTGCTGCCACCTCTGTCTATGTCAGGAACTGTCCAGAGCAGGAGAAGTTTTCTATTGGGATTTGCTGCTGCTCTGGACAGTTCCTGACATGGACAGAGGTGGCAGCAGAGAGCACTGTGTCAGACTGGAGAGAATACACCACTTCCTGCATGACATACAGCAGCTGATAAGTACTGGAAGACTGAAGAGAATACACTACTTCTTGCAGGACATACAGTAGCTGATAAGGAATGGAAGACTGGAGAGAATACACCACTTCCTGCAGGGCATACAGCATCTGATAAGTACTGGAAGACTGGAGATTTTTTAATAGAAGTAAATTCCAAATCTATATAACTTTCTGATATCAGTTGATTTGAAAGAAAAAGATTTTTGCTGGAGTTCTCCTTTAATGTCTGCACTGTCCTATGCTATGTAGTTTGTTGGGGGTGGTTTAGTCTATACTGTCCACCCAAACCAGGCAGTGCCACTTTCTATGCAACAACAAAACCAGCACTGAAAGCTTTTGGTGCTTTTAGTCTTTTTGTTGCCCCAGTCTGATACCATCTCAGTGGTAATAAGTATAATAAATGTAATACTGCGCCTAGCGACACAAATCAATGGAACTTTAATATGGAAGTGATACTGAGGTGCTGGTGATTGCTGTGTACTGCGCCCCTCTATTAGATGGATGACATCCCATGCACTATATGTGTCTATATCAGCGTTATTTCCCTTACGTCCTACGCAGCAGCACATAATGGGGAGAGTCCATCTTCCTGCAGTGATAGGACAGATGGGAGCAGGCAATAAGGAGTTAAGTGCCCCGCCTGTAAGGCCTGTGCTGCCTCCAGCCTCCCTGTGTGGTTTGCTCTGGGACAGGTGAGGGGCTCTGCTCTCCCAGGGTCGTGTGGAGAGTTTTTATGTTATTTTGGTTGCTATTCTCCCGTGTTGTGTACGGAGCGGAGACTGTAGGTTACATGTGAGCGCAGCCATCTCGGTGATCGCTCAGCGTCTATCTCCTTGCCTGTAGGTGGCGCCATCTGGATCTGCTGCCGGGCTGCACGCGGACACCGGATACCGCTCACCTGCTGTCTGAGGTAAGTTATATATATATAGTTTTATATATATATGTATATATATATATATATATATATATATATATATATATATATATATATATATAGTTATACGGTTGTGTCTGGCGTCTGTGCCGGCTCTGTAACCGGAGGCCTCTCTGGTGTTATAGATAGAGACTTCATGAGGCTTTTACACCTATAATGTTTGGTTTCTTTTTATTTGCCTGTGTGAGCTCTGTTATAGACGGCCGCGCTCCATTATAGACGGCCGCCCTCCGTTATAGACGGCCGCGCTCCGGTCGGGCTGTGATACTAGGTACTGCTATATGTGACTGCAGCATTAGGGTTGCTCGCTGTGTACTGACTGCACCTGGTTGCTAATGTCTTGCACCTGCACTGGTGAAACTGCATTGTGTGAACACGACCTTAGAACGCTGCTGTGTATCAGTGCACCTGGTGTCTGTCTGGCACTGATGCTGCTATTTATTGTTGCATTGAAGCTATGAAACTGTATTGTGTGAACACAACCCTAGAGCTGCTAGTTGTGTATATGGATTATACATGATAGTACTGGTATTGAATAATGCAGTGAAACTATGAGACTACATTGTGTGAACACAACCCTAGAGCTGCTAGTTGAGTATTGATTACACCTGACATTTGACTCCTAAGGGTCGATTTACACAGATTATCTGCCAAAGATTTAAAGCCAAAGCCAGGAACAGACTATAAACAGAGAACAGGTCATAAGAAAAAGCCTGAGATTTTTCCTCTTTTCAAATCCATTCCTGGCTTTGGCTTCAAATCTTTGGCAGATAATCCTTCTGTGTAAATAAATCCTTGAAGTGTGTTTACACAGACAGATTTATCTGACAGATTGTTAAAGCCAGAGGATGAATCTCAGTCTTTGCTTTGTGACCTGTTCCTTGTTTAGAGTCTTTTCCTGGCTTTGGCTTCAATAATATGTCGGATAAATCTCTCTGTGTAATCTGTGACAGATTTGTGAAGCCAAAGCCAGGAACAGACTCTAAACAAAGAACAGGTCATAAAGTAAAGACTGAGATTTCTCCTTTTTAAACCTATTCCTGGCTTTGGCTTTAAAAATCTGTCAGATAAATTGGTCAGATGTTTGTGTGTGTAAAGGGACCCTTACTCTAGCACTGCCACTATTGATGAAGTAAAGCTTTGATATTGCGTGGTGTGAACACAACCTTAAAGTGACTGTACCACCAGACCCAGTCTGAAGCACTGGAGGCGGCCGACCTACCCTTAGTGGGTAGGAGCAATATGGTAACTTGGGGGGATTCCTGTGTCTACGTAATGTACTATATGGTAAAGGTGACATGACTGTCAGTCTGAACACAACCACATGCAGGTTACACAGATTCTCTGTTATATATATTTTTTAATGAAATCCTTTTTTTTTTTTTTTTTGCAATTAATCATTAATAAAATGGGCCTATTGTGACGCTTATAACGGTTTTATTTTTCCACCTATGGGGCGTCATTTTTTGCACCATGATCTCTAGTTTTTATTAATATCATATTTGTTCAGATGGGACGTTTTAAAGTGACTGTACCACCAGGCCGAGGCTGAAGCACTGGAGGCGGCCGACCCACCCTTAGTGGGAGGAAACCCCCGCCCCTCCATGACGTGACTCCATTAGAATCAATGGAACCCTATCATATAGGGGCAGGGGTTTCCTCCCACTAAGGGTGGGTCGGCCGCCTCCAGTGCTTCAGCCTCGGCCTGGTGGTACAGTCACTTTATTCACTTTTTATTAATTTTTTTATATGTATAATGTAACAAAAAATTACCAATTCTGCGCCTTTTTCCCACTTTCCGTTCACACCGTTCATTGTTCGTAATGTCGATATTTTAATCTGACAACTATGCAAGCTACGGTATATAATGTGTTTATTTTTATGTTTTATTTATACTATAGGATGGGGGGGTGATTTTAATGTTTATTGGGGGAGGGGCTCTGGGGTATTTTTTGTGGCCATAGCATAGCATTGATCAGTGTAATAGGCGCTCTGCTCACGAGCCTGCCTGTGGCCATAGCATAGCATTGATCAGTGTGATAGGTGCTCTGCTCACGAGCCTGCCTGTGGCCATAGCATAGCATTGATCAGTGTAATAGGCGCTCTGCTCACGAGCCGGCCTGTGGCCATAGCATAGCATTGATCAGTGTAATAGGCGCTCTGCTCACGAGCCGGCCTGTGGCCATAGCAAAGCATTGATCAGTGTGATAGACGCTCTGCCTGTGGCAGACTCAATGAGCAGAGCGCCGATCGGACCGCAAGGAGGAAGGTAAGAGACCTTGGGCAGTCCGACACAGCGATCAGGACCCCCGCAGTCACACTTAAATGCGGTGTTTAAGGGGTTAATGGCGTGCAGTGATCGGTGCAGCCTGTCATTAATGGTGAGGGCCGGGTTACTGACTGTAGCAGGCCCCCACCTGCTATAAAGGGCAGGTATGGGTATGCCCAGGGTCGTCTGGTGGCTTTGGCTTCAAATGTTTGGCAGATAATCTTTGGGTAAATGGACCCTTAGAAACCAACCAATAATATATGAAATAATTGAGACTGATGTTACATAAGAGAAGTGACCCTCCTTTCCCACCTCTTAGGGCTCGTTCCCACTGAGCAAAAGCAGCTGAATTTCTGCGCTGAATCAGCGCTGAAATTTCAGCCGTTAAAATAGGTGCAGAGCTAATTTCCATTGTGTTGAATGGAAATTCTGCTCTGCAGTTCACACAGTGGAATTTCCGCACTGAACTAATCCGCTTTCCGCCAGAAGAATGAACATGCTCATTCTTCCGCTAGCGGAAGCCTATACAAATCAATGGGGCTCTGATTTTCTGTTTCAGCGCGGATTCAGCGCGGAATACAAGCGTAATACAAGCGGAAATTACTCGCTGAATCAGCGCGGAAATGGGGAAAAGGGGGGGGGAGGAGGATTCTAGTATATGTTCTGGTATAGTCTAGTTTACTCACCAAATACTCGCTGAATTTCAGCGCTGAATGCATGCGGATTCAGCGCGGATTCCTCGAGTATTCCGCGCTGAATTTGTCAAGAGCTGATTACGAGCTGAACACTTTCCTAGCAGAATACGCAGGGATTCTGCTTACATTCTGCTTATATTCTGCTCGGAATTCAGCGTCAGTTGATTTCAGGCGGAAATATTTCCTCGCGTAATCCGCCCCTTTTGCTCTGTGTGAACGTAGCCTTATGATTAAATATTCCTCATTCTTGAAGCTATTTATGCCTGGGAAATATAAATATGTTATTAGTGATGTATTATTGTTTCTCTTTTGACAAGATCACGGTTTTTGTCTTCTGGATGGTACTGACCCCTGATGTAATAGGATTATGCAGCAGCCTCTGTTCTCGCTGGCCGCTCTGTCAGGTTTCCGGTATATTTTATGGCGGCTTTAGAGCCGTGCTCAGCGCTATTCTCTGCTGTCCATCACAAGTAGCAGAACCTTGACAAAAACCAGTTCCCAATCAATTTGGTCAGTCAGGATTTGTTCTAAATCAGTCAGTTCCGTCCATCGCTTCCAAACTGCAAGAAATGTGCTGACATCAAATTACCTGGACGTCGTTCTCAGCCGGTCATTTACATGTAGGGACGTCGTTCTCAGCCGGTCATTTACATGTAGGGACGTCGTTCTCAGCCGGTCATTTACACATAGGGACGTCGTTCTCAGCCGGTCATTTACACGTAGGGACGTTGTTCTCAGCCGGTCATTTACACGTAGGGACGTCGTTTTCAGACGGTCATTTACACATAGGGACATCGTTCTCAGCCGGTCATTTACACGTAGGGACGTTGTTCTCAGCCGGTCATTTACACGTAGGGACGTTGTTCTCAGCCGGTGGAAACAGGAAATGTTCTACAAAATTGGAAAGTTTATTATTTTTAATCACCTGTATTAGAGTCAGTCGATCCAATCCTTGCTGTTCTGTCTGCAGCCAACAGCGTCTTCTCTGGCCGTTCTCCCTGAGATCACTGATCTGTTTGCCGTATATAACACAATCAGGGCGTTCTTTCTTCAGTCACATAGGGGGCGATTTATCACACATGGTGTAAAGTGAGACTGGCTCAGTCGCCCCCGGCAACCAATCAGATTCCACCTTTCATTTTCCAAAGAGTCTGTAAGGAACGAAAGGTGGAATCTGATTGGTTGCCGGGGGCGACTGAGCCAGTCTCACTTTACACCATGTCTGATAAATCTCCCCCATAGTGTTCAAAAATTTTTTCTAACATTTTGTAGAAATCCCCCCAGATGTGCTGCACGGTCGGCTGCTTTGCATTCATCCTTCTATCCCAGTGCTGGCTAACCTGGACACTCCAGCTGTTGCATAACTACAATTCCCATCATACCCGGGCAGCCAAAGCCATATCTCTGGTTGTTCAGGCATGATGGGAATTGTAGTTTAGCAGCAGCTGGAGTGTCCAGGTTAGCCATCACTGGTCTATCCATTACATCTCAAACAAGCTCAGTGGGGTTTTGGGCCATGTTCACACTGTATTTTTTTTGGAAAACCTCGGCTGTTGTGCTTGCATAGTGTGAACATGGCCTAGGTCTGGAGACTCTGCTAGACATTTTTTTCTTTTTTGGCTTTTTACATATTTCTGACATGACGTACACTTTGTATCATTGCCGAATAGATCTTCTTCCACTATCCAGGGGTGATGGTATAGGAAACTGCTGTCGGCCATCTTGGCTTTCTTGGTAGTTTTTCCGTAAGATAGAGCTATGTTATAATTCTGTCTTCTTGTTGTTTTTTTCCCTGCCATTATGATAGCGATGTGCCTAACCCCGGCCCTGTATGACTTTATAATACAATCTGCCCCAACACTGGTCATGTATTGGAGGGTTAGAAAGTAATTTCTGAAAGTTTAGACCCTTGTAGAAATGGCTTCCACTCCATCTCGCGCCATAATTTCTATGCTGCCGCATGCCCGTCCTTCGGGTCGTCCTTGAGAAAAGGTCACAAACTCAGACAATGGATGCGTCTTACAAATTCATAATAATTTTAGGTTCTTACTTTTGAACCATTTCATTGTTTACTGATCCAGAACTGTGTTAAAGGGGTTGTCCGGCCAGGACCTCTTTCCTCGGAGTGACTGGGGGGGGGGGGGGGGGAGTGGAAAAAAATACCATCTATTAACCTCCCTGGCTCACACACCGCTGCATGAATTCTGCCGCTCCAAGACCCGGTGCACGGCCACTTCTGGGGTTGACATCACAGGCCGAGTGGGCCTGTGATGTCAACCCCAGAAGTGGCCGGACACCGTTACAGTGGCTTTGGGGGCCTGCAACATTACGTCTCAGAACCTGGAAGCGGCCACACACCAGGGACCGGAGCGCCGAAATGCCAGAGCCAGGAGGTAAGTGGATGTTATTTTTTTTTCCCACCCCCTCCCTTTCCAAAAAAAGTGGCCCTGGATGGTGGATGTCACCGAGGGGTTAAGGCCTAAAATATACTGTTATTAAACAATGATTTTCAATGGCCATTATGTGATACCCAAAACCACGGCCGTTATTTTGAGTATAAAATAACAGCCCTTTAACATAATTTGGCGGCCGTCATTACAGTGATGGCCGTTGGTACATTATTCTACTTCAGGTTGATGATGGCTCTTTGGGGTAGGGCCAATGTTAAAAGTTCCATTGAATTTATGAATGTGCGAATAATGTAAAGTAACGGCCGCTGTTCGCTCAATAACGAATGAATTAATGACACAAACTTTAACTCGACATCCGCTGTACACAGAGGACATTATTTTATACATTGTGTGCACCAATGGCCGTTGTTTTCATAGACATTAATGGAATATTAAAGACTGGAAACAACAGCCGTTATTTAAAATTTGAGTGGAGGCCAATGGAGGTGGTGTGAACATAGCCAAACACTGAGGCGCTGCATTTCTACAAGGACTGCTACCTGTAATATCTATCATTGTCATTTGTGTCCACGTCTCTTTATATGGCTCAAAATACAGCCGCTGGGCGCATGCGTGGTGCCGCTGGGCGCATGCGTGGTGCCGCTGGGCGCATGCGTGGTGCCGCTGGCCGCATGCGTGGTGCCGCTGGCCGCATGCTTGGTGCCGCTTGCCGCATGTGTGGTGCCGCTGGCCGCATGCGTGGTGGTGGCGCCGCTGGCTGTATACATGAAAACCTATTTCAGAGTCACTCAATTTATTGTTTCCCAACTAAATATTCCCTTCACATTGATCTGACAGCCCTGGCCCTTCAGCTCGGACGTTACCTTTATGTGCTACACTTAGGGTCCGTTTACACAGAAAGATTATCTGACAGATTATCTACCAAAGATTTGAAGCCAAAGCCAGGAACAGACTATAAACAGAGAACAGGTCATAAAGGAAAGACTGGATTTCTTCTCTTTTCAAATCCATTCCTGGCTTTGGCTTCAAATCTTTGGTCAGATAATCTTTGTTTAAATGGACCCTTAGTTTGCCGTCTTACCCTGGGAATTGCTTCTGGTAGAAAGTTCTTTATGTGACCGTGACAATTCCATCTGTGATATATACTGAATTGTAGAAAGAGCAGGGCTCACATTTATGACACGTCCCATAGATTTACGAAGGTAACTGGTTGTTGTATCTCATTGCCATGATTAAGCACATACTGT
Source organism: Dendropsophus ebraccatus (assembly GCF_027789765.1). Lineage (NCBI taxonomy): Eukaryota > Metazoa > Chordata > Amphibia > Anura > Hylidae > Dendropsophus > Dendropsophus ebraccatus. The sequence goes on along the minus strand of NC_091468.1, from coordinate 72,308,766 downwards.
GTGAAACGTGTCGGTGACGGGTCTCCCCAATGGGAGATGAATTTTTAAATGTGTAATTAATAAAGGATCGTTTTATTCATTTATTTTGGAGTGCTGGATAGCTTCACAATTTTTGGATTTGTTGTTTCTACTACTACGGCTGGCTACCATTGGAACATCCGTGAAGCCTCCTCCACATGAAGGGCGATGACAGCTGCTGATTGATGGCGCGGGGGGGACAGCGGTGAGTGTTGGCGGCGGGACGGGGTGGCTGCGGCAGGACAGGTGAGCAGCTGCTGTCTGCCGCCTGAGGCGGAATACTCATTCCGCCTCATGGCAGAAGCGGCCCTGAATGTAACCCCCCTGCTGTGTCCCTGCTGCAGCAGCTCTCCCTGTCCCCTACCTGACTATATAATGTAACCACCTGCTGTGTCCCTGCTCCAGCAGCTCTCCCTGTCACCTACCTGACTATATAATGTAACCCTCCACCTGCTGTCCCTGCTCCAGCAGCTCTCCCTGTCACATACTTGACTATATAATGTAACCACCTGCTGTGTCCCTGCTCCGGCAGCTCTCCCTGTCACCTACCTGACTATATAATGTAACCACCTGCTGTTCCCTGCTCCAGCAGCTCTCCCTGTCACCTACCTGACTATATAATGTAATCACCTGCTGTGTCCCTGCTCCAGCAGCTCTCCCTGTCGCCTACCTGACTATATAATGTAACCACCTGCTGTGTCCCTGCTCCAGCAGCTCTCCGTCACCTACCTGACTATATAATGTAACAACCTGCTGTGTTCCTGCTCCAGCAGCTCTCCCTGTCACCTGACTATATAATGTAACCCTCCACCTGCTGTGTTCCTGCTCCAGCAGCTCTCCCTGTCACATACTTGACTATATAATGTAACCCTCCACCTGCTGTCCCTGCTCCAGCAGCTCTCCCTGTCACATACTTGACTATATAATGTAACCACCTGCTGTGTCCCTGCTCCGGCAGCTCTCCCTGTCACCTACCTGACTATATAATGTAACCACCTGCTGTTCCCTGCTCCAGCTGCTCTCCGTCACCTACCTGACTATATAATGTAACCAGCTGCTGTGTCCCTGCTCCAGCAGCTCTCCCTGTCACCTACCTGACTATATAATGTAACCCTCCACCTGCTGTCCCTGCTCCAGCAGCTCTCCCTGTCACATACTTGACTATATAATGTAACCACCTGCTGTGTCCCTGCTCCAGCAGCTCTCCCTGTCACCTACCTGACTATATAATGTAACCAGCTGCTGTGTCCCTGCTCCGGCAGCTCTCCCTGTCACCTACCTGACTATATAATGTAACCACCTGCTGTTCCCTGCTCCAGCAGCTCTCCCTGTCACCTACCTGACTATATAATGTAATCACCTGCTGTGTCCCTGCTCCAGCAGCTCTCCCTGTCGCCTACCTGACTATATAATGTAACCACCTGCTGTGTCCCTGCTCCAGCAGCTCTCCGTCACCTACCTGACTATATAATGTAACAACCTGCTGTGTTCCTGCTCCAGCAGCTCTCCCTGTCACCTGACTATATAATGTAACCCTCCACCTGCTGTGTTCCTGCTCCAGCAGCTCTCCCTGTCACATACTTGACTATATAATGTAACCACCTGCTGTGTCCCTGCTCCAGCTGCTCTCCGTCACCTACCTGACTATATAATGTAACCAGCTGCTGTGTCCCTGCTCTAGCAGCTCTCCCTGTCACCTACCTGACTATATAATGTAACCAGCTGCTGTGTCCCTGCTTCAGCAGCTCTCCCTGTGACCTACCTGACTATATAATGTAACCACCTGCTGTGTTCCTGCTCCAGCAGCTCTCCCTGTCACCTGACTATATAATGTAACCCTCCACCTGCTGTGTTCCTGCTCCAGCAGCTCTCCCTGTCACATACTTGACTATATAATGTAACCACCTGCTGTGTCCCTGCTCCAGCAGCTTTCCCTGTCACCTACCTGACTATATAATGTAACCACCTGCAGTGTCCCTGCTCCAGCAGCTCTCCCTGTCACCTACTTGACTATATAACCTCTTAAGGACATATGACGTACCGGTACGTCATATGTCCTCATTAGCACTTCGAAGCGGGGCCGCGCGGCGGCCCCGCTTTGAAGCGCCGCGGTCCCGGGTGCCGCGTGTAGCCCGGGACCGCCGCTATTAGCGGGCACGGTCTGATCGCCGTGCCCGCTAATTAGCTAATCGGAGGCAGCTGTCAAAGTTGACAGCTGCCTCCGATTACCGGAGGCAACCTTTCCCTGGTGTCTAGTGGGGGAGATCGCTCCTCCGTGACGTTGTCCCGGAGGAGCGATCTCCGTTACTGATGCCGGCCGGGGACTCGTCCAAGATGGCGCCGTCCCCGACTCGGCACTCGTTTACTTCCGGCTGCAGCAGCCGGAAGTAAACGAATGCCTATCTCATTGATCTCTGCAGCATATCTATGCTGCAGAGATCTCAATGAAAGATCAAAGTATATATACTAGAAGTCCCCCAGGGGGAATAACCCTAACCCCAGGAGGAATAACCCTAACCCCAGGGGGGAATAACCCTAACCCCAGGGGGGCTTCTAGTATATGTGTGAAAAAAAAAAAAAGTGTTGTTTATAGTAAAAAGCCCCCTCCCCTAATAAAAGTCTGAATCACCCCCCTTTTCTCAGGTTTTAAAGGGGTTGTCCGGCGATAAAAAATTATTCACAGAATAACACACATTACAAAGTTATACAACTTTGTAATGTATGTTATGTCTGTGAATGGCCCCCTTCCCCGTGTCCCACCACCCCCACCCGTGTACCCGGAAGTGTGGTGCGCTATACATTACCTCTCACGTGCCGACCACGGTCTCCGATCGTCAGCAGTGATGCTGTTATGCTCAGCCAATCGCGGCTGAGCTTCGGATGACGCTGCAGAGGGTTGCCGGCACTCGGGAAGATCCGCCGGACTCACGAAGAAGACGTCACTGCTGACGATCGGAGACCGTGGACGACACGACATGCGGTGAGTATAATGCACCACACTTCCGGGTCTAGCGTGGGTGGGGGGAAACACGGGGAAGGGGGCCATTCACAGACATAACATACATTACAAAGTTGTATAACTTTGTAATGTGTGTTATTCTGTGAATAATTTTTTATCGCCGGACAACCCCTTTAAATAAAAGTAAACAAATAAATAAATAAACATGTTTGGTATCGTATTAATTAATCACATTTCTGATCTCGCACGGTAAACGACGTCAGCGCAAAAAAATCCCAAGGTGCAAAATTGCGCATTTTTGGTCGCATCAAATCCAGAAAAAATGTAATAAAAAGCGATCAAAAAGTCGTATATGCGCAATCAAGGTACCAATAGAAAGATCATATCATGGCGCAAAAAATGACACCTGACACAGCCCCATAGACCAAAGGATAAAAGCGTTATAAGCCTGGGAATGGAGCGATTTTAAGGAACGTATATTTAACAATGGTTTGAATTTTTTATAGGCCATCAGATACAATATAAGTTATACATGTTATATATTGTTTTAATCGTAACGACTTGAGGAACATGTATAACAAGTCACACACAGTTCCCCCAAATAAAAGAAATGCGTTTTTTTTTTCAATTTCACCACACTTTGAATTTTTTTCTGGTTTCGTAGTATACTTTATGCAAAAATTCAGTCTGCAGTTGCAAAGTACAATTAGTGACGCAAAAAATAAGGGCTCATATGGGTTTCTAGGTGGAAAAATGTAAGTGCTATGGCCTTTTAAACACAAGGAGGAAAAAACGAAAACGCAAAAACGAAAATGGGCCCTGTCCTTAAGGGGATTATATAACCCTCCACCTGCTGTATCCCTGCTCCATCAGCTCTCCGTCACCTACCTGACTATATAATGTAATCACCTGCTGTATCCCTGCTCCAGCAGCTCTCCCTGTCACCTACCTGACTATATAATGTAACCACCTGCTGTGTCCCTGCTCCAGCAGCTCTCCCTGTCACCTACCATGACCATCAGGTGATTTATTGGCAGATTAAACCTGCAGGGAGGAAACCCTTGATGTTCTTTGAGCACCACGCAGTATTCCTTTGAGTATTCAGTATATTTGAGTACCATAATATTTGAGCAAATAGTCAGCTTAAACAGCATACTCGCTCATCTTTACTGACAAGGTGTATGTGCTGAAAAATTGAAAATGTAACAAATAATCTGTGTTTCCCCAATTTCATTGACTTCTTTTGACTCTTTCTCGCAATGTTCCGCTCCATACTTTATAGCTTTTTGCCATTGGACAAGTTCATGTTTCATTAGGTATCCTATAAATTGTTACACTCAGTGTCGTCTAACTTATAGTAGATACATTCTTAACCGTAATAATAATTCTAAGGAAAAGTCCTTATTGTAATGAAAACCTGAGAGATTGATGTCCGTGGAAATAACGAAAAACATTCCGAATGCAAAATGAGTTCCTTACAAATGAAAGCTTTACAATGTTCGACATCTCCTCCAGTGTTTTACTACATTATCGTTCTTCGTCCTGTGCAGCGAATTCTAGATTCTCTCCCTTCTCCTTGAGAACGAGAAGTATCGGACAGAACACGTTCCTCTTCCTTTACATACGATACAAGACTTTTTCTTACTTAGACATTTGCTTCATCAACCAAAGGATTTCTAGACCTGAAAGACCTAAACCGGATCACGCTTCAGACTCAAAGAAAAAAGTGGGAAAGGAAAGTCACATATGGTAAAAAAGTAAATCAAAGAAATGGAAATAATAAGTGGATGTCAGAAGGAAAGAGAAGCTCATTATTTCTGACAATTGTTGGTTCTTGCCCATTTCTCTTCTAGTAGTTACTATGGATATTTATTATTCCTAGAGGAAGAAAAACGATCTGAAAGGATCCATCCACCTTCATAAACAGACGTTCTATTGTGTCTATGCATCTCTATGGTAACATACATGGAAGCAAGCATTGTGCAGTGTAACCGTGCAGCCATACTCTCCTCCATTTGTCCTAGATCTCCTGCTATTCTATAAACTGTCAATCAGAATAACATTCAGATAGAAGTATGACTGAGGGATCTGACTACTGAAAAAAACAACTGTCTGGCTGTATATACCGACCAATCACAGCTCTGCTTTCATTATACCAGACCTCTTTAGGAATAAAACCTGCAATATAATTGGTTACTACGGGCTATGCTTTCCTTATCACAGTTTCTATTTATCCAAAGCCCCAACCCATAAAGTGTAACTTGGAAAATAAAGAGTCAACAAAGAGTCATTTTCCCCAGGGGGCAATGCACCAAGGACTTCACTGCATTGAGCGCTTTCACCAGCAGCTGGCAGTGTTATCGTTTGGCTGGTCTCCCTGAGATCAGTGATCTGTTTCTCTTATGGCTCTACTAGGCATTGCTCCCACCTAGCCAGAATCCTGCTCCACACTGATGAGGGGTAACACCCCGAAACAGCTGTAGGTGGATGATTATCTGGCCTTGGTTCTTCCCTTGTCATTACATTGACTTATAGGGCCACTTAATATGGTGGTTTTGCTGGTTTCCTTACAGGAGCCGCCCCTTGGCTGGGTCCTTCCCGGAGGGATATCGGGCTAGTCCTGTGTTTAGAGACTCTTTAATGAGGCTTCACGGCTCTTTTGCATATTCATGTTTTCCCAGGGGGCAATGCACCTAGGATTTCACTGCATTGAGCGCTTTCACTAGCAGCCAGCAGTGTTATCCTTTGGCTGGTCTCCCTGAGATCAATGATCTGTTTCAATAGTCAACATAGGAATTGTAAAAATAAAACAATAGGAAGACACTTGGATGTAGTGGTACTCACGATATGGGTTTCTTGGGGTGGAACTTTGGTTTTACTTTTCCCCTGTTTTAAGAATCTTAATTACATAAATAGCCCATGTAAAAGTGGTTGGTATCATGTAAAAAAATTCCTCACAAACAAGGGGCACGATACCTGAACAATGGTTCTTCTTACATAGGAAGAGTTGACTTCAGGAGCGTAGTAGGGCAGATTAGTTTCTTAGGCTACATTCAATTTCTTTTTTTTTGTGTGGACCATATATTTATATTCTATTCACAATTTTAACTCCGTGATCCGCATCTGTAATGCATTGGTATTCATTTTTTTTTAACGTTTTTGGTACTGGAAAGAATTATGAATCCGTATTTTGTGGACAGAAGGTTCCCAAATTAAGGACAATCCGTAGAATTATGGACATGTGGATAGGGTCACAGAGACCTTTGGGACCATACTTTGTCCATAACTGATCCACAATTGCAGACAAAAAATATGGGAATTTAGACTTTACCATACATTAGGAAGGAACAAGGTCCCGCAGTTACTCATACGCCTCCCGGTATCCACACTTTATCCCTGTCCTCGGTTAAATTTGATGGACATATGTCATGCCTCTGCCTTTTCGCAACTCTGCACAGTCCTCAGCTCTTGGTATACGCCCTGCGCTTTTAGTCAGGTTTTGTATTTGAATTCTTTCTTTTATTTGCACTTGTCTGAACACTGTTCTACTCCCTTATTCTCCGGTGATTATAAACACGAAAAAGAGAAATCTAACGGATCTTTGATCTTTTCCGTATTCTCAGATAATGCCAAGATTGATATTCCAAAACAGAAATCCTCTAACAATTGAAGATTATGTAACTACATCTGTTCAGGCTGGGATTTAGCGGTAACTGGCAGTCTCCGAGGAAGGGAGCAATATGTAACACAAGATGTCTCTGAAAGCCAGAATAGCAATTTTTTGGCAGTTCTGTCTAACGTTGGATCATCTCCTGTAAGGGCCCGTCTTATCCCAAGGAATCTATGTGGAAACTTCCAGATTGTTACAAATATAATCCTATCTCATCCCCTTATATATAGAGGTTTCACAAGTACTGATACCAAAATGCTGAAAAAAATCAATGCTCTTGAGGGACTAAACATTTTGTAAGTGGTCCAAGATGATCCTTATTATAACGGACATTATATAATGCCAGAGCGACGCGGATATGCTGCTCATACGTGATTGTGGAGGCAATATGTGCCTGAGGCCATGAGTGTACTATCTGAAATAGTCAACTAAGAATCAATGAAACACCAGCCACTGGAAAGCTGCTGCTACTTTTTTATGGTCAGTTGCTGGGTTCACATAGTTCCTTCTCCCCCTCCCCCCCCCCCGCCCCATCCATTTTTTTTTCATGAGTTTTTATAAAGTATGAAAAAACTGATGTATTTGTGTGCATCCGTTTTGATCCATTTTTCCATTTACTTCCATTCTAAGAAAAAGGAATCAAAGCACAACTAAATAAAAGATGCATTTGGATCATTTTTTATAATAGAATTCAATGGAAAAACAGATTGAAACGGGCATCCAATTAGCACCTATAAAAATATTTACAAAAATGTAAAAAGTGTAATTTGAAAATGTAAAGCTCTAGTGTCTGTAATGCCATGGCTCACTATGGTGCGATATGAACTGGGAATAAGGGAGACAGAGAAAACAAAATTCCAGACCAGGATGTGAGTTACCCAGACATCTTTGGCACCTTTCTTTGGCAACCCACCTCACAGCTTGATAGGAACATAAATTCTGCCCCCAAAATCAATCCATACCCCAGTAAAGAACATGTACCTGTACTCCTAAAAAAAAATCTCAAGACAACAGATCAGACCCTAAAATCTGTTCACCTTCCTCCGAGAAGGAACAACCAAGCCAAGGGTGGTCTCCAGTCAAGGAAACCACCTCAGCCAGGTATCCATCCACAGACAGCTGTTTCGGGGTGCCCACTGATTCCCTGATGTTGAGAAACGTGATGGTGTCTCCGGTGTTTTGGTTGATCTCCCTAAGGTCAACCATCATTCTTCTAATTAAATTCCAACCTCACTTCTTACAATATCTAAATTCAGACACTAAACCCGACCCCCTAAACAAATTAAGATTCCGGATAATACTGTACACCACATCACATAGAGAGAGGAGATATATCTATCTATCTCTCTCAGAGGAAATGCAGAGTATTTTATGACACTCGATAAACCTGTCAGCCATTAAGTAATATGTTGCATTGAAGTAATTGGGGAGAATTAGAGAGTCTGGCAGCCGCTTTACTTAGAGAAGTGTCTTCCAGAACCGGAGCAGTCAGGGGGGACTCCGATAACCTCGTCTAATGCCCAGAGAGTTTTTTGTTGGCTTGCTGAGCAAACAAGCCTTTCATATTGATGTCCTGAGGGATTCTCGGCTCCAGTCAGTTTACAGACGGAAATCTGAATTCCAACATTTAAATGAGAGAACGATCAACATAAAAGGGGCCGACTGGGAAATAAAAGATTCACGATTTGTCTTAAATATCGTTATGGATCACAGCTCCTAAATTGTGGAAGACGACAAAATCGGTATAATTCAGCCCTGTCCCCGAATCTGATTAAAAGACAACTTGTATTATATTTGGAAAGAAAAGAAAAAAAATTTTTTTTTTAAACACAAAAGCTTTATAAGAAAGGAAGGCGGCATCTCTGTAGATAAGACCCCCAGTGTGATTTATAGGACCTGAAGCAATCTGTTCTGGCTGGAGTTCATTCATTTCATTGTATTGAATTAAAATTTACCTTTGTGCTAAATCCTGAGAAAATGTAAATTTATTAAGGGGATAGGTGCAATGAGAGTGTGTGTTTAAATAGGAGTAAAATAATTTAGAGATGACCTTGACTTCCTAATTTATCCATTACCCCAAAATAAAAGAACTCTAAAGGAAACTTGAAGGGAATGTCTCATGTAGTTTAGTTTCCTTCACTAAGCTTTGGTATGTAGATGAAACATATAAAGTCTCATCTCTTAAGATTTGTTCCCTATGATGCAGATTCTTTACTGTAAGAGCAGTGACACTATGGAACTCTCTATATTCTTTACTGTAAGAGCAGTGACACTATGGAACTCTCTGTCACGCCTGATTCATTAAATACATTCAAGGGAGGCCTGGATCGGCCTCTGGGTCGGCACAGCAGGTTTTTTTTTTTCCTTTCAAAACATTTTATTCAAAACATTTTATTCAATTCTTCATAAAGAACTGACAGAGCCATGATATCACATACTTAAAAAAAAAAAGTAATTGTCTTTATTTAGACATGTTATCTCTTTATGGCTATGTCTTCTTACAACGACTTTTGAGTGATGTATGATATGACTTACTGTTTGGCATAGAGTACATTGTGAAAAGTTTTTTTACAAAAATCACAATTATATAAAAAAAGACATAAATATAAAATATAAAGAAGAATAGAGGATAAGAGACCAGTAACTACAGACCAGTAAGCTTGACATTTGTATTAGTGAAAATGGAATAAAATATCAGATGGTGGAGCTCTCTAGACTGTAATAGACCCAAGGTCATTGGGGGATTGAAAAGCTGAGTATAATAAGAAGGAAAAGTAACTAATCTTCTAGGGTATTTTACTTAAATGGATATACAATTTTTAATTGGCACAATATGGAAAAAATAAAAGATATTATGACACAATAAAATGCAATGAGAATATCAGTATAATCAGATTATAAAATTCATGTGGTTAAAAAGTCCATATAAAATTTGAACCACTTTAAATTGGTTTGAACGCATCTATATTGGGCCCAGATGGTAAGTATATTGTTCACACAGTGCGTTATTAATGTCCCACAGTAGAATGTTCACACGATGCGTTGGTAATACCCCACAGTGTCTGCATTAGTAGAGGTATTCAGAGGTATCGATATCTCAAAAAAGATTGCATAAAAAAAGATACACCTCTCACCGGGTTGCTGATGAATAAGCCGTTTCAGGGATGATATGTGGCTTGTGGTGTGCCGCAGGGTTCTCCGCTTCGCATTAGAGACCGCTGCCGTGGGTAGGTCTAGGTAGAGCCGTATGGGCTTCAGTTGTGTGGCTGCTGGATCAACGTACAGAGTCTTTCTTGCTGGTGGCCACTATGGACTGCGCTGGAGTTACCCTAGAGGATTGATTAGTTTTCCTTCTTATTAGTGAAAATGGTTAAGGTTTGTCTATTTGTAGAGGACACAAAAATGTGTTGATATTCCTGGAGGGACCTGTATTACGCATAATGATTTAACTTCACTAGATAAGTGGTCAAAGCAATGGAAAATGCAGTTAAGTGTCTCCAAATGTAAAATGCACTTGGGGAGAAGTAATCCTCCTTTTGAGTATGGTATTGGCATTTCTGCGTTAGCAAAGACTCTAGAAGTTACGGGGAAAGCTAATTGAATGCTGCGCTGCATAGTTAGAGGTAAAACCAGTAGGAAGAGGGAGATTGTGATCCTACTGTATAGAGCATGGTACCTTGTGTGTAATCCACTCCACAGATAAATTACCAAAATCTCGGGTCTCCTGAAGAATCGAAAAGGAGTTGTGGCTCAGCGTTTGTGCCATACTCTGGAACACTTCACCACTCCTTTCTCCTCCCTCTTCATGAATAATCCTGCTGCCCGGCCTCCTGCTATCAGTCAGTGTCAATAAGTGTAATTTCAGTCATAAACTGCCTACAGAGGTCTGATCTGCAATCGGGTACAGCTGAATCTCCTCATCCAATTCTGTAGGCATTGTGGTCTGGAGTCAATCACCTTTATAGACATCACAACAGGTTTTTTTTCTTGGCTTCACTGCTGCTGATAGAAATTAAATATAGCTTTTTTTTCTTATCGTATTAAAAAAAAATAGAATTTTTAAATAATTGTGGACCTTAATTCTTTGCACTTTTTAAAGATGATAATGTAAAAAATAAATGAACTATATTTCATTTCTATCAAGGAAACAAACTCCCATTAATATGTGGTCCCTGGTGTCCCTTGTAGTGCAGAGGAGTAAAGCACAGAGTGCAGCGCAGCTCAACAGTTTACCAAGTTTACTTGTTTTTCCCTAAAGGAACAGTGTAGTACAGGACTTGAAAAGGGATCGCCAGCGTTTTATCATTTTGAAAACCGCTGTAGTTTTGCAGTTTTAGACTTTAGATAAGTAGCACTTGACTTGCAACAGTCTTTAGTGTGGTTTTAGTAAAAGACTTAAAGGCAGTAAAGGCTAGGGGCCAGAAGGGGCCGATCTGAGCAGTGCAGAACTCTTTTGGGGGGACTCTTATAACTTTGGCGAGGTTGAGTGCTTTGTCGAAGAGAAATGTCCTAATGCTGAAGGAGATCACGGAGTGCCAGGTCCGTGAATACGCTCTAAGTGTGTTGTTGGTTGTGTGTACCCTCTTCTTGAGGTCCATGAATACAGGCCACAGGGTTGTACATCTGGGCTAATCTCTCAAGATTACTCAAGTAGATTGAGCAGAAGACACAGGGACACATCTGTAGGATAAGCAACTTTTCCAACCACTTTAGGTTAGTCCTTGGTCAGCAGAGAGGACTTTTGTAGACTAGAGACGGGAGTACAGTCCCTCTCGACATAAAGAGGTAGTTGTCACTCTTGGTGCTTAGCAGGTCATAGGTGAAGTTACACGCTTGTTGAAGAAAGCCGCTTAAATTTTTTTTTAGGTAGACTGGCACCTGGTCGCAGGACGAGGCCCTGGGAAAGGAACACTACTCCGGAACTACAGTAGTGAGTGTCTGCACAGAAAGTGTAACCCCCCCCCCATGGCTTACTCCATCAGCTACTTATAGGCTAAGGATGGGCTAGTTTCCTATTGGTGGAGAACAGCGTGAGATAAGTTGGAACCTGATAGGTTGGAATCTTCTAGAATCAGCATCTGAGGAAGTAGGAAGTGTCTGGTGATCATGCACTTACAGGTGTTGCATAATACATGGGACAATTTAACCCCTTACATAGACTTTCAATGTGCTGGCTGTAAATAAAATACCAGTTAGTGACATCTTGTGGTCAAAAAGTAATACTACATCTTGCCGACCCCAGCAGCATGTACCTCAGTGCCAACTAACCTAAATAAGAACCCAGCAGTGGCACATGGGTTCAGATAATGTTGAGGAAAGAAGGTTTAAGCTAGGCTCAGAACTATTCCCATTTACATAAAGCAGTAGCTTAGATTTAAGAGAAGTGGCTACACTTTTATAGAAGCCAAACAAACAAAAATTAACTGCAAAGTCAATTAGCCTGAATTATAGTGTTTAGTCTAGTTGTTCGTACAAAGGCTTCTCGGATTTAACGCTAATCAATTCTCCTAAGCTCCCTAAGTATTTCTGAAATTAAATTAGTTTAAAATGCTTTATTTTCTGCAGGACTCAATAAACCCCCATCCTGTTTGTCACCGCTATGTTAATCATTGTGTTGCAGGTGGATGGGAGGAGGGGATAATATACAATCTAACTGCCTGCAAACACAAACAAAGGTGTCTATAATAATAAACCGGCGAAAAATCACAGTCTCACCAGAAGGTCCATTAGAATAGTTACATAAAACATAATCATTGGTAATAATTTCAACTTTTTTTTTTTTAATGTTCTGTTTGTAATTAACATTTTAAAGCCTAAGGACTTATATGCAGAGTAGAGCGCTCCATCTGCTGCGATATGGTAACTCCAGACCATTGCATATTATGGAGATATTCTGCCCCAGACTCACTGGCCCAGACCTGGTGTATTTTGTTGTCATTCACCACAACTGCACCAAAATTTGAGCCTTATAAGAGATTTTTGTGTGTGGGACAAATAGACCTTTTTAATGACATCCTTCATTTTATCATGACATGTACTGCAAAATAGAAAAACGTATATGTGAATATCCCTGCGCCTATAAGGGATTTTGCTCCAACATTGTTCACTTTGCCGTAAAAGAGAGATGTTATCTTTATTCAGTACCTACAGTATTATTCTTTTTTGACTAACTTTAAAAAACTAACTTTTTTAGAAAGAAAAACTATGGTTTTGAAACGCCATATTCTGACTTCTATACATCATCATTTTTTCGTCTACGGAGAAGAATGAGGACTGATTTTAATTTTTTTGCTTTAGTTTTCCTCAGTATCACACTTGGTTGGATGGAACATTGCATTTGCTTTTTATTCCATTTTATCCAATATCACCAAATCAATTTTGGCATTTGGTGTTATTTTTTGCTTATGCCAATCACCATGTGGAATCAATAATGGTTTATTTAAAAAATTCTGACCATTCTGCATATGGCTATATCAAACGTTTTTTGTTTATAGTTTTTATTTTTAAAATGGGAATAGGGGGTTGATTTTAAGTTTTTTTTTTTTTTTTTTTTTTTTTTTTTTTGTACTTTTTGTGTACTCTCTCCTCAGCAGAGAGGTCGGGACTGCCATGAAAGGTAAGTATAGCCCTCCGGCAGCCCTAGCAACAGTTCTTAGTTGCTGGGGTGCCGATTGGACCTCTGACCGGTCCGATACCTGTCAGGGTTGATTGCGGCAAGCACAAGGTTAAAATACCAGGAGGGGACTGAAGTCTACTGCCGGTAATTGCAGACAGGGGACAGCTATAGCACACTGCATATAGTGTGGGTCCAGCTCCTTAGCCTGCGTTATATGTAACAACCACCGGGCCGCTGTAATAAGGCATATCGGCGGCCGCTAAGAGGGTAAGCATATTACTGACAAAGATAATAATGATTGGCTGAGAACTCTTGCCAATGTGCTGATGTCCTGGTGTGGAATCAGATTTTGGAATCACCAGATTTATCACAGTAATCCACAATGGAGGAGGCGGCTCCTGGGAAGGGAAATGTCGGCATACGGGAGGCACCAAATCCAGTTACTCTATTGGACAGGCTTGGTTCCAGTTTATTTTTAAATACACTTATACCAAGCTGGTCCAATGGAGTAATTGATTTGGTGCCTCCCGTTTGCCGACATTTCCCTTCCCAGGAGCCGCCTCCTCCATTGTGGATTACTGTGATAAATCTGCTGCATTTAAAGTCTAGTCTTATAATTAGAACTATAGTAAATCCCCCAATGTGTTTAGGGGTACCACCTCTGTAATAGGCATCTAGTCTCGGGGGTCTTACTATAATTACATGCCTCTGATGTCATATAGAAATAATAGTACTGTTGTATGAACTATGGGTTTATGCTTCTTATTGGTTGGCGTTCTCCTTATGAACGCTGCCTGGTTGGGAAGTCTTAGTAATATAACTACAATGTTCCCCCATCTGGAGTAACGTCTTCTGTTCCATCATCAGACTAATAGTTAATGGGTAAATAACCAAAGTATCCAATCTATGCTGTGTAGGTATGTATATTCCGCTGGAAATTGACCTAGATAACACGGAAAACTTGTCTTCTATTCATCTTCAAAGAGAAGCTAAACCTTCTGTTTTATTAAGAAAACAGCCTCCCATCGTGCGGCAATCTGCATTTACTGAGGTCCCTCTGGGGACGATCCATGAAAGATCTTCTACAGATTAGAACCGGGATTCTACAAGTTACACGTTTCATATTTTTCTCTATGTAGAAAGAGAGCGGGCAGGAAACACGGAGCGCTTTTTCATCAGGAATCATCAGTGACAGAATAAGATCAGAGGCATAACAAGCCATTAGGATTCCAGGCGGCTCGGCTAGACGGCAAATCGCAGCCAGTGTGAAATTTCGGCTCAATGTGACTGGAATAAAAAAGATTTTTTTTCTGCATGAAAACAAACCCGACCGTAGGAGCGTATCCCTTTTAATTAGCTGCTTTATTACCACATCGCTGGTTCTGCCCTATAACATTGTTTCTGCCCGTTCTCAGACACGGCCAGTGTTTAAGGTCTCCACACAATTTACTTCCTAATCAAAAGTATGTCTTCTTTAGGCTATGTTCACATGGTATGTTTTTTTTTTTTTTAAAGGCAAGAACGACCAGTGGCGATTAATACAGCCGTTCTTGCCTTAAAATAATGCACTGCATTGAACTCTATGGGAAAAGTGGCCATTGCTCATACACTGTATTGAATAACGGCCATTGTTCCCCCTATGGCAGCACAAATAATTGACTTTTCAATTATTCACGGCCAGTAATGCAGGAACAGCGAACGTTGTTCCCACTCTGTTCACACAATGTGTGGCCGTTCATTGTATAGACCTTAATGGTTAATTAGATTACAGGTTCAGCCAAATGTGATCGCAATCTAAATAAAATGATGTTCCTGCAGCCGATATGGTAATATCATTCACATAAACATGTCAAACAGCGGCCATTGTTTATACACTCTGTGTGAACATAGCCTTAGGCGGCGATCACACACGGTACAGGCAATGGCTATTGTAGTGAGTGTCAAACAGCAACAGTTGTTGCATTAAAAATTGCATCGAAATCAATGCACGACAGCCGGAAATAATGGACGTGCTAATTATTTTCACGGCCGTTGCAAACCATGGCCGTTGTTCAATACATTGTGTGAGCAATGGCCGTTGTTTGCACTTCATTGACTCTCTATGACAAGAACAGCCTTTTTTCATTTTTTTTGAAAATTGAAAACGACGACCGTTCTTTTCGTAAACAAATATGCTGTGTGAACGTAGCCCCACAGTAACACTGATCTCTGACTCTACACGGTTGGCGGGATTCTTCACAGCACCATGCTAAACTCCAAAAGGTGGCAAGTTGTAGCTGACCCCATCCAACTTTTCTGCTTTTCTACTGATATACTTATAGACTTAAAGGGGGTAACCGGAGAATAAAATATAAAATATATATATTTCCAATACATTGTGTTAATACAGATATTACTTTAAAATATAATTATTATCGGGTTCATCCAATCCCCAACTGTCAGCATTTAATTACCAGTGGCTGAAGAAGTTGGATGCAGCCCTAAGGCTTCCTGGAAAACATGGAGACAACTACAGGCCATAGGCTTTATCCGTGTTTTCCAGGACCCCCTAGCGCTGCATCCAACTACTTCAGCCACCGCAATCACATGCCGAGAGTTGGGGTTTGGACCAACCCCAACATACTCAAAGTTTTCTCATCTCTAACGTAAAGAATATTTGCAAAAGTTACCGATACTCCTTCCTGTCATTTCTCTTTCATGACTATATAAATATACAGCAGTTTATTATATTCCATATATTCAATGCTCACATCATACTATTAGCCGCTGCATTCATTGTGTGTTTGTGTTGCCGTTGCAGCCGTGACAGTATACATCTATATTGTTACCATGAATGTATTGTATATACTGTTACCGTGAATGTATTGTATATACCGTTACCGTGAATGTGTTGTATATACCGTTACCGTGAATGTATTGTATATACCGTTACCGTGAATGTATTGTATATACCGTTACCGTGAATGTGTTGTATATACCGTTACCGTGAATGTGTTGTATATACCGTTACCGTGAATGTATTGTATATACCGTTACCGTGAATGTATTGTATATACCGTTACCGTGAATGTATTGTATATACCGTTACCGTGAATGTATTGTATATACCGTTACCGTGAATGTGTTGTATATACCGTTACCGTGAATCTTCTTTTGAAACAACAACAATGAGATGGAATAAGTTATGATGTAATATTGTAATATTAGGCATAATTTCCCATAGGGTTCCTATTCCTCACATTGCCTAACATGGAGTAATATGTGATCTTTTTTCTTTTCCTCGAGTTGATTACCCAGAGACTATAGAATAGAGAGAAGCCTTGTATCCTATCAACTGATACGGAGCCCAATACACAAATAAATTGTAGAGTGAAACAAGACATTTAACATTTGAACTCTATATAGCTATCAAGGTCCCCTGCCCGGAGGATACAGCAGCTTAAGAGAAGAACAGAATATGAATGTTTCTTCCCATTTTTCACTTGGAGTCAGAAAGGACCTTGGGGGCTCCTTGGATCTATTTATAACCAACGCCCTCAGGAAAAATAAATTGCTCTCTATTCATAGACTGGCCCTCTCTCATTGGCAGTTGTCACATCTCATCCATATGCTGAGAGACTGTGCTAGCGCGGCAGTATCGAGACGCCAAACACGCTATGAAACCTTCCAGAAAACAGATGGAACACGAGATGTATTTCAGATTATGCTAATTTATCGATTTAGGGACAAAATTGTATCGTTCTGTTTACTAAGGACAGAAAGTAAAGTGATCTACAGGATAATGAAGCCTGGTTCCATGAAGACTCTCTAATCCTTATCCATTGTTTCTGTAAGGTTTTTCACTGTCTACGTTTTATACAAAGCTTCCCCAAATCTGGTCCTTGAAAAATGTTACCAAACATCCGTATAAAAGTAACACCTTGGATTCATTAAAAGTGATAAGTATCGGCCATTAGATTAAAGGGGAACTATCCGCAGGTGAGAGGAATCTAACCTGCTGCTATGTCCCTATTGGGCAGGAGACGCTGAGGAGGAAGCTGTGTCTCTTATGGCGTGTCTCTTATGGCGTGTCTCTTATGGCGTGTCTCTTACCTTCCTCTTCAGCGCTGTTCCGGTGCAGTTAGTCGTGTGCTCCACAGTCCGGTGAGGCAGGGGCGGATTAACTTTACCATAGGCCCCGGGCTGTTCACCAAGCCTGGTCCCCCCGCCACCAACCCACTGTAACTGAGGCACCACTAGCGTGGTGTTCATAGTGCAGGATAGATAATGTCATGATGGTTATAATCCGCAACTGCGGTGAGACCATTAGGAGCATTGCCCACTCCCATAGTGTAGATCCGCCCCTTTATAATGGGACAGGACGGATCGGCACTATGGGGTTGGGCAGGGCTCCCAATGCTTTCACCGGACCATAGAGCAAACTACTAACTGCACCAGAACAGGACCAAGGAGGAAAGTAAGACACATACTATAAGAGACATGGCTTCCTCCTGCCCAATAGGGACATGGCAGAGATTCGCTAACCTGCTGTAGTTTCCCTTTAATATAACCTAAAGGGAAAAAATATTAAACATCACAGTTAACCACTTAATATTTCCCTACAGGAGCCGCCCCTTGGCTGGGTCCTTCCCGGAGGGATATCTGGCTAGTCCTGTGTTTCGAGACTCTTTGATAAGGCTTCACGAGCTCTTCTTTTGCATATTCATGTTTCCCAGGGAGCAATGCATCTAGGACTTCACTGCATTGAGCGCTTTCACTAGCAGCCAGCAGTGTTATCGTTCGGCTGGTCTCCCTGAGATCAGCAATCTGTTTCTCTTATGGCTCTACTAGGCATTGCTCCCAACTAGCCAGAATCCTGCTCCACACTGATGAGGAGCAACACCCCGAAACAGCTGTATGTGGATGGATATCTGGCCTTGGTTTTTCCCTTGTCATTATTATTGACTTATAGGGCCACTTAATATGGTGGTTTCCTTACAGGAGCCACAGATGGTGCTGAATATACTTCACACTGCTTAGTGTCTACAGACATGTATGCATTACTGACATTCAAGGGGCGTCTTAAACTGAATCTTTTCCCTAAAATCAGCATATGAGGTAATAGGCTTCTGGGTGCAGAGACTGCAGGGGAAATGTAATGCTACATGAATGGCAGAGCATGCAGTACATGAACAGGCCGCTCCTCCAGATGGATAATTCATGTTAATCTTCTGTAATTTCTTTATTGTAATGCAGAGAATGAGAGCGTAAAGGGGCTGCTGCAACATCATGTACCCAGCTGATGGGTTGCACGCTCGGCCAATCAGTAACTGGGGCGGGACACCACTGCAGTCACTGACTGGCTGAGTGGGAAGCCCATCAGCAGGACGTAATGAAAACTGTATAGGAAATCTGGGCTACATAGGCAGCTACGATGATGAACCAGTGATGTACCAGGAAGACAGGAGAAAGTGACATCCAGCGGCTGATCGAGAGCAAAGAAAATGATGCTACAGGGCCAAGGGGACAGGTAAGGAAACGTTCCTTATGAAGTTGTGGTGGTCTGCTATGGGCAGCAGATGCGACCGGTCACTTGCTAGATGGTACCGTGTGACACCACTACTGTTGTGGTCGGTCGGTGGGTGGTGTATAGCTCAGCCAGGTGGTACGTTGTTGTAACAGGTATAGAGGTTTACCTGTTTTAGTTTTTTGTGGCTGGCTATACTTTTCCCCAATTGTCGGTGACCTGCCGGGTTGTGATGGGTCCTTTAGGCATTTATCACAGTGGACCAGAGTGGAGATGTGACCCACCTGGGCTGTCGGTACCGCCACCCACAAAAAAGGTGAGATGACCCAAGGATAGTGTAGCTTGTGTGTAGGTGCTGGTCCCAATAGAATAAATAAACTCTTTCTGCGATACCTTATGGAGTGGACTCTAGCTGAAGTGTTGTCCAATAAGGAACATCACCTTGCATATTACTTGGGCTTACAGCACCTCTGGCCTATCCTGGAAGGGAAAGTGGATGGTAGATGGTAGGCTTCCATTGCACAGACTTGCTGCTCAGGTGTGGAATGCTGCCAAGCGCCTCTCACAGTACACGGACTGTATGTTGGACCGACCTTTATGGCACGACCCTACTCTAACTCACCTCTCTGAGGCCTTGGACCCCGCCTTCTGGTCTCGCCATGGAGTTAGTCGGTTGGGAGATGTTCTTGTTGCCCCACATTTTAGAACATTTCAGCAACTGCAGGAGGCACATGATCTTCCTCGCCACTCCCACTATAGATACCTCCAGTTGCGCCACGCAGTAACGACACAGTTTGACGTCCCCCATAAAGTATATTCCAAATATCCTCTTATAGGTGTTTTTAGATCACAAGGCCCTAGGGGCATCATATCTGCGATTTACACACACCTTTATGAATGCTAAAATTCAAGGGTCACCTCTCCCAGTAGAAGTCAAGTGGAAAGAACTAATCCCATCCATGACGGATGAGGACTGGGATGAGGCATTAGCTTCTCACACTTTGGTTTCCCCTGCAATTAATAATAAACTCACCCAACTATTTATCTTTCACCAATGTTATTTGACACCGGTCAGATTGCACAAAATGGGCAAATGCCCCACTACGGAGTGTCATAGATGTAAGCATCCAAGGTCTGATTTCATTCATATGATCTGGAATTGTCCGCTGATTAACGCTTTTTGGTTGCAGGTGTGGGAGGTAATGGATGGGCTCCTTCCGGGGCCTATTGATCGCTCCCCTAAATGTTGCCTATTGGGTGTACTAGATGAGACTACGTGGACTCACCACCAGATGATATTTATAAGGGAAACATTGTTTCTTGCTCGCAAGGCTATCGCACTCAGGTGGATGGACTCTAGATCCCCTTCGCTTACCGAATGGATGACCCTAGTGAATACGGCCATTTCCTATGAGAACATTGTGTTTAAGCATAGGGGCTGTGCCTCTAAATTTCGAAAAGTTTGGGGTACATGGTGTGACTCACCGGATACTAATTATTCCCCGTCCCGATACTTGAGTCAGCGAGATGCCTTGCGCACTTGAGGGGTCTAGAGGTGGGAGAGGACGATCTTCTATGGATGTACAGGGTATAGGCAGCCAGGATTGCTTACTGTATTAGCTAGTTAGGATGCATAGACTGTTCTTTATGGTTGGGCAGGCCCTCGGTTAGGGCATGCACATATTCCCTGTTTGTCACGATGTTGTGCATACTGTTCATTTGTGTGAAAGACCTGTAACACTTTATGTCCTTCTGTTCTCCTTTATTGTTATGCACTTGACAATCTTCTGTATGGTATATTATGTACAACCTTCAATAAATCTCAGTTAAAAAAAAAAAAAAAAAAAACTCTTTCTTTACTGTGTAATCGTTGGCAGTACAGATGAACAATATAAGACGTGACCGATACAGACTTCACTAGATCTGTACTGAGAGCTGTTGAGGTAGAGCATAGAGTAGAGCATATCAGAATAAGTTGTTTGACAGGTACTCTTTAAGTACACCAACTTATAGTTGGACAAAACTAAACAGTCTGTCGTTTCCAAATTTGTCCAATAGCATGAGCCACTTTAATATACGAGCTTATAATATATGTAGCTTATGGCAACAGTGATCTAGGAGCGCAGGAAAACAAAATGGCGGAGTCTAAGGCGATATTGACAGCAAATGAGAGCAGAGGAGCGATAAAATTCTTGTTTCTGCAAGGAAAGTCTGCAAAGTATATATTCATGGTTATATGTCGCAGACATTGGTGGATCGGTGCCCTCCATATTCTACAGTTAAGAGCTGGGTTGCTGCTTCAGCACCAGTAATGAGGAACGTCCTGGAAGACCGAAAGTGGTTGTTGTTCCAGAGATTCTGCGCACAATCTCATACTGGAGAATCGGGGAATTTTAGCTTAAAGGAATAGCAGACATCAAGGGGGGGGGGGTTCTGGTAAATGTGTTTGTGTAATTATCCATGAGCACTTGAGCATGAAGATGCAATCTGCAAAGTGGGTCCTCACAAATGTCTGACAACAGATCAGAGAAGCATGTGAGTGACAACTTCCTGGTCCATTTGTCAGCGTTTCCAAACTGATAAGAACTTCCTGGAGCGACTGTCACTATGGATGAGACCTGGATTTATTTGTATGACCCTGAAACCAAAGAGCAGTCAGAAGAGTGGAGGCACAGGGGTTCTCCTGGTCCAAAGAGGTTCAGGGTGCATAGATCAGCCACTAAGGGGATGGCGTCTGTGTTCTGGGATAAGAAGGGTATGCTGCTAGTGGACTACCTTCAAAATAGTTCCACCATCAATGCAAGGTATTACATTGAACTTCTGGACCAATTGAAGGCAGCTCTGAAGGCCAAAAGGCGTTGCAAGGTGTCCAAAGGAATCTTGTTCCTGCAAGGTGATACCTCCGCTCACACTGCACAACCAACCGTGGCAAAACTGGTGGAGCTAGGCTTCCAGCTGGTCTACCATCCACCTTACTCACCAGATCTAGCTCTACCCGACTATCATCTGTTTTGAAACCTGAAGAATCACCTCAAGGGAACCAAATCTCACACCATTTCTGATGCCATGGCTGCTATGGATGACTGGTTTGAGGCACAACTGGAATCCTTCTTTTTGCAAGGCTTACAGAACTTGGAATACTGATGTATGAAGTGTGTGACATCAGTGGAGAGGATGTGGAATAAATGTGAAGTTTCATCTTCCTGTCTCGTTTCTTTCTGGGTAACGCCAAAGACTTCTCAGCAGCCTCTCGTATCTGCTGCATTTAACTCAGAAATGGACAGGATCACTTTGACTGTTTCCACAAAAAATAAGGAGAGATACCGGTCATTATTGCAGAATACCAACTGTCAGTAATGATCATGAGCGTTAATAATGGCCGTTTTTTTTTTTTTGTTTGTTTGTTTTGCAACAACAGCCGTTACTTGTATTGTCTTGTACTGTATTTTTACATTATGGTAACATAGCCTTTATAACTTTTTTTTTTTTAAAGTTTAGTCATGGAGTCTAACAAAAACTTTGTCAGATAAAACTTGCTTTATCTATGCCGCACTTTCAGGTCTCTGAATGTAAAGAATTGATGCTTTTTATTTTGTTTGCTATGGTTACATACAGGGTGAGGTATAATAATACCAGGAGGTACATTTCCTCCACTAGTTTATATTAAATATGTCACGTATTATACAGTATATAGTGTAATATGTCTGTGGAGTTTAGGAGACACAAAGACTTTCTTCTTGTACATTTATAAATGAGTCACAATAACCATGAATATCTGTCACCAGACAAAGGAGCTCGGAAAATAACGTCCATGGTTCACGTTGTTACTTCAGTATTTAGTCATCAGGATTCTTACAACGTAGGAGGAAGGTTTATATGACAATGTAACCAACTTCTCTTGTTGTTTTATGATAATGAATCTTAAGTGATTGCATGTTTTAGTATTTATTGCCATAATTAAAGGGAATCTGTCAGCTCCCGGGCCCTACCTACAGTGCTGAGAGTGTGCTGCAGCTGGCAGTCCCCTAGTGAGCATGGTGCCATTTGGTAATTTGTCTGTGCATAATCTACTGCACCATCTCAGGTCTCCTACTGTAATAAAGAGTCAAAGAGGAGTTACTTGTGCCGCACTCTGGTCGCCTCACCACTCACTCCTCCTCTCTCTTTTCTTCATAAATAGTCTCTGCTGCCCGGCCTCCTGCTCGCTGAGCTGTCAGCCAGTGTCTCTGCTGCCCGGTCTCCTGCTCGCTCAGCTGTCGGCCAGTGTCTCTGCTGCTCGGCCTCCTGCTCGCTCAGCTGTCGGCCAGTGTCTCTGCTGCTCGGCCTCCTGCTCGCTCAGCTGTCGGCCAGTGTCTCTGCTGCCCGGTCTCCTGCTCGCTCAGCTGTTGGCCAGTATCTCTGCTGCCCGGTCTCCTGCTCGCTCAGCTGTTGGCCAGTGTCTCTGCTGCCCGGCCTCCTGCTCGCTCAGCTGTTGGCCAGTATATCTGCTGCCCGGCCTCCTGCTCGCTCAGCTGTCAGCCAGTGTCTCTGCTGCCCGGCCTCCTGCTCGCTCAGCTGTCGGCCAGTGTCTCTGCTGCTCGGCCTCGTGCTCGCTCAGCTGTCGGCCAGTGTCTCTGCTGCTCGGCCTCGTGCTCGCTCAGCTGTCGGCCAGTGTCTCTGCTGCTCGGCCTCGTGCTCGCTCAGCTGTCAGCCAGTGTCTCTGCTGCCCGTCCTCCTGCTCGCTCAGCTGTCAGCCAGTGTCTCTGCTGCCCAGCCTCCTGCTCGCTTAGCTGTCGGCCAGTGTCTCTGATGGCAGATCAGTCCTCTGTAGGTAGTTTGTCTGAAAGAAACATTGTATATACAGACAACAGCTTCCTGTGTACCTCATAGAGCTACAATCAGACTCCTCTCCTCCCGGCTGTGCTGTCCTGCTTTGTGGTGATTCTGCCCATAAGAGGGCCGACATGGAGGAGCATGTGACCCTGCCCCGCCCACTGTGTCCTCCATAGGCATATACAGTGTCAGTGATGGACACTAGGGGGCGGGGAAAGGTCACATGCTCCTCCACGTCGGCCATCTTATGGACAGAATCACCACAAAGCAGGACAGCACAGCCTAAAGGAGGGGAGTCTGATTTTAGCTTTATAAGGTACACAGGGAACTGCTGTCAGTATATACAGTAAGTATGTGGTGTCCCATTGTTAGTGTTTCTTTGCACCTGTCCAAAAGTTTTCAGGTTAAGTGGTGGATGAGGTATTTTACAGTTTCCCCACTAGGTGTCAGTGTTTTATATAGTTGTCTTTCTATGCACAGCTGAAGGAAGTAATGGGTTAATGTTTATCTGTACCATGCGTTATGTGCTGACCACTAGGAGGTGCTTTTCTTTCCTACCTATCCTCTCCATCCTTTCTCTCTCTACACACACCCCCCCCCTGTAGGAGGAGTTAGCTTCGTGTTGGAGGAAGTGAGTTAAGTCAGTTCAGCCTAGGTTGTCAGTATGAACATATGCAGCCAGAGACCAAGATTTCTTCATAGAGTAAAGTTCTACAATATGCAGTGTAGGGATGTCACGATACCAGAATTTTGGGTTCGATACCAATACCAACTTTTCTATTTCGATACTCAATACCATTTCGATACTTGATTCAATATAATGCTGTTTTCTGATTCCCATAACTTTTAAAATCTTTCAGCCGGTAGGGCTGTCTGAGAGTCTTTTTTTAGTGCGCAGTGATTTGCAGCTTTGATTGGTACCGTGTTTGCATATATGACTTTTTTGGTGCAAACACTGTATACTGTGCGAGATTGGGAAGGTAGTATGGCTGACACACAGTATAGTATGTTGGGGGTAGTAGTTGTATGGCTGACACACAGTATAGTATGTTGGGGGTAGTAGTTGTATGGCTGACACACAGTATAGTATGTTGGGGGTAGTAGTTGTATGGCTGACACACAGTATAGTATGTTGGGGGTAGTAGTAGTATGGCAGATGCACAGTATAGTAGGTTGGGGGTAGTAGTAGTATGGGAGATGCACAGTATAGTAGGTTGGGGGTAGTAGTAGTATGGCAGATGCACAGTATAGTAGGTTGGGGGTAGTAGTAGTATGGCAGATGCACAATATAGTAGGTTGGGGGTAGTAGTAGTATGGCAGATGCACAGTATAGTAGGTTGGGGGTAGTAGTAGTATGGCAGATGCACAGTATAGTAGGTTGGGGGTAGTAGTATGGCAGATGCACAGTATAGTAGGTTGGGGATAGTAGTAAGGCAGATGCACAGTATAGTAGGTTGGGGGTAGTAGTATGGCTGACACATAACATTAGTATAGTATATTGGGGATAGTAATAGTTGTAGTGGAGCAGAACCTTCACCTCCTGCTCCATGCTGCCCGGTCCCGGCATCACTCCCCCCTCCCTCCTCGTTGTGACTCCCAGCCCCCACACCACACAGGCCGCAGCCTCCTCATTACGGGACAATCTCGAAAGCCATCGGCTGAGGCGCACGGAGCGGCTCGGATGCTGCTGACACAGCGGCATCTACACAGTTAAATAGCCGGTGTAACTGTTTAGATGCCGCTGTGAAGTGTCAGCACTCAGCAGCATCCGAGCTGCTCCGTACGCCACAGACGTGAGGAGGCTGCGGCCTGTGTGCGGGGGCTGGGAGTCACAACGGAGCACAGCACAGTATAAATACCGCTCCATTAGTGACAGCGGCATGCCTTACCCGGACGGCCCGCGCAGATTGCAGACCAGGGGTCGGCCAGTGGGAAGTGTGGGGTTAACCCCCGGCCGTGACACATGTGCTGTGGCACGCTGGCTCACTAACCTGCTTGACCGGGCAGCATGGAGATGGAGCAGAAGTTGGTGAGCCGCGTGGGGGAAAGAGATGACACCGGGACCAGGCAGCATGGAGAAGGAGTTGGTGAGCCGCGCGGGGGTGGGGAGCACACAGAGAACACGGCCGGCGCTCAGATAGCCGCCGGCCGTGTTCTCTGCACTATACTCTATGTTAAGCTGCGCTATTGCACATCTTAACATAAAGTATCGATACCAGGAAATCCTGGTACCGAACCGTTTTTTTGCCCCGAATATCGATATTAGTATCGATATTTCGGTGCATCGTGCATCACTAATGCAGTGCTAAGCACAAGTAAGGGAGAGTAGCCACCAAGGAACCAAGGATGGCCATTATATGGCGGCCATCCACTCAATTTCATCATTGTGTGAACAGATCCTTTCTGTGTTTTTAATCCACTCCTGGTTTTGGTTGCAATACTGACTGAAATATACGTAGTGTGAACCCAGCCTTAAGAACTAAGTCAAGCACTCAAGTGTTTGTCAAAGATTTCTACTGTCTGCAAAACGTGTACTTTAACCTGCAAAAGCTCCTGTACCCATACTGAAAAGCTCCTGACCATCCTGTCAGTATATATAGTGAGTATACAGGGAGCTGCTGTCAGTATATACAGTCAGTATACAGGGAGCTGCTGTCATTATATACAGTGAGTATACAGGGAGCTGCTGTCAGTATATACAGTGAGTATACAGGGAGCTGCTGTCAGTATATACAGTGAGTATACAGGGAGCTGCTGTCAGTATATACAGTGAGTATACAGGGAGCTGCTGTCAGTATATACAGTCAGTATACAGGGAGCTGCTGTCAGTATATACAGTGAGTACACAGGGAGCTGCTGTCAGTATATACAGGGAGTATACAGGAAGCTGCTGTCAGTAAATACAGTGAGTACAGGGAGCCGCTGTCAGTATATACAGTGAGTACACAGGGAGCTGCTGTCAGTATATACAGGGAGCTGCTGTCAGTATATATACAGTGAGTACAGGGAGCTGCTGTCAGTATATACAGGAAGCTGCTGTCAGTATATACAGTTGTAGTGGCCAGGGGTGACCTTACTGCGGTTGCCGCGGGTGACGGTGGTACTCCGAGCAGTGTAAGGGGTGTTAAGGCCTTGGCCCCTGAAGCAGACTATCATGTAGATGATGTTCCTAGTTCCTTAACCTGGTTGCCGGGTAATAAGTAATCCATAGACACAGGCCTTTCAATGAACAGTGCTTTTACTAGCAGGAACTTGTAAGTGACAGGATACAGTTCAGTAACAGGCAGACTTTTGGGGAGTCAGTGGACTAGCAAGCTTCTGGAGCTCCAGGGCAATAATGCATCTTTAGAGTCTTTAGTGTGTTGTGCTGCATGTATGCCGGCTGTGCAGGTGTGTGAGGAAGAGAAGACAGACCTGGTTTTTTTGCAGTATAATTGCGAGGTCCTGGAACTGGACCGGGGGACCCTGTGACAGGAAGCACGGACGTCTTCTGTAATACAACTGGGTTCTCCGGACACAGGATACTGAAGAGAGGTCCACAGCGTGCAGAGGTTTGGACTTAGGTCTAGTCAGCTTCTCACATAGTGTGTGTGCAGACACTTAGATGCTGCCCTGGGTAATGCCAGGCTTCCACTGACCAGGGATCTGGAAGATTCCCTGTACAGGAGAATTAGCTCCACCCATTGATGACATGCCTCATCACATGCACCAATCGAGCTAGCTTGCTAGTGCTCCTTACCTCACAAGGAATGCTGGGGGACCAGCTTAAGGTGGTATACACCAAATTACCACTTTTACATTACCACTACAATACACTAAAGGGAGCATGGGACCGAGGAACAGACAGACAGCATATACCTGACTGGTATGTTACACAGTGAGTACAGGGAGCTGCTGTCAGTATATTCAGTGAGTACACAGGGAGCTGCTGTCAGTATATACAGTGAGTACACAGGAAGCTGCTGTCAGTATATACAGTGAGTACACAGGGAGCTGCTGTCAGTATATACAGTGAGTACAGGGGGCTGCTGTCAGTATATTCAGTGAGTACACAGGGAACTGCTGTCAGTATATACAGTAAGTACAGGAAGCTGCTGTCAGTATATACAGTGAGTACACAGGGAGCTGCTGTCAGTATATACAGTGAGTACAGGGAGCTGCTGTCAGTATATTCAGTGAGTAGTGAGTACACAGGGAGCTGCTGTCAGTATATACAGTGAGTAGTGAGTACACGGGGAGCTGCTGTCAGTATATTCAGTGAGTACAGGGGGCTGCTGTCAGTATATTCAGTGAGTACACAGGGAACTGCTGTCAGTATATACAGTAAGTACAGGAAGCTGCTGTCAGTATATACAGTGAGTACACAGGGAGCTGCTGTCAGTATATACAGTGAGTACAGGGAGCTGCTGTCAGTATATTCAGTGAGTAGTGAGTACACAGGGAGCTGCTGTCAGTATATACAGTGAGTAGTGAGTACACGGGGAGCTGCTGTCAGTATATTCAGTGAGTACACAGGGAGCTGCTGTCAGTATATACAGTGAGTACACAGGGAGCTGCTGTCAGTATATACAGTGAGTACACAGGGAGCTGCTGTCAGTATATACAGTGAGTACAGGAAGTTGTGGGGGGGGGGCTAAAAAACCATTACAGGCAGGGGTGGGGGAAATTGAAAAGGGCAATATTCTTAGCGATCCCTGAGCCAGTGCTGCGCCCCATCATGGAGCTCCCAGACCCCACTGGCTGTCGTCATCCCCCCGGTTCCAGATACATCACAGACTTGTGGGATTTAGCCCATTCAGCCAATCAGTGTCTGCAGCTTGTCCCGCCCCATCACTAAGTGGCTGAGCAGGGCATCTGTCAGTAGCAGGGCAGCTGTCATTAGGGTCGTGACGTAGCCGGCTGGGAGCTCAGAAGACAGCTGGGAGGGTCCAGGAGTGGGACGCAGCTCTGCGTGGGCATCGGGACAGGTAACTTTGACCCCCTGTCCGTAACAGTTGATTTCCCGGATGGACTTCTCCTTTAAGTAACCATTGCGATCAACAGGACGGCTGTTTCAATTCAATAATTTAAATATGGAAAATCTTTGTTCAGCAGATTACATAACAATGGTGTCACTCCTCTCAGCCATAGGACGCAGCCTGCACTCCCCTTAAATTAGATTCTTAATGGTTTACTTGAAGCTGCATGTCGGTACTTTTCAAGTACATTCCTATTATTTTCCATGGATTACTCCACAAGTAAAGATAAAAGTTAAAAATAAAACTCCCCTGATGCTTCCATTGCATTGCTTCACTGATCTACATAGTCATTAACCTTTCAACAAACTTTGCATAAATCAATAGTGTAAGCGATAATGAAAGAAAAATTATAATGCATTCTCTCTCCACTACTTTGGCTTGTTTCCAACCTCTTGATTATATACTCCGAAAAATTGCTAATACCATTCTCCAAATAGGAAAGGGGTCAGCTCGGTGAGAGATCGGGTTACAAGCTGCCCATATAAGTCTATGGAGTGGTGGAAGGGAAAGAAGAAGGTATCTGCAAAGTGAGACGAGGACAGAAAGGAAAGAATCACTCAACATTACTAAATACTAAAAAGTCACTGTCATTAAAAATAACTTTTGACATATCAGGTATAACCAAGTATATCCCTGTGATGACCAGGCCAATTTTCTGTTTTGCGTTCTCGTTTTTTTCCTCCTTGTGTATAAAAAGCCATAGCACTTGCATATTCTCACCTACAGACCCACAGGAGCCCTTTTCTTTTTTTTCTTTTTTTTGCGACACCAATTGCAATGACAGACTTAATTTTCCCATAAAATATGCTGTGAGACCGGAAAATAAATATTTGCACAGTAAAAAATAATTTTTTTTATTTTTTATTTTAGGTACTTTAATGTTTACACCATTCAACCTATGGGAAAACTGAAATAAGTATGATTTTAACAATAGGAAAGTAATATAACTTTTATTTTATCTGACTGCTTTAAAAAAAAGATGAAAAACAAAAGTGTTTAAAGATCCTCTATTCCCATCCTTATAGCGCTTTCATCCTTTGGTCTTTAGGGCTGTGTGAGGTGTCATATTTTTGCGCCACGATCTGTACTTTTTTCGGTTCTTACTTGTGTATACGCAACATTTTGATCACTTTTTATTCCAATTTTTCCAGATTTATTGTGACTAAAAATCAGCAATTTTGCACTTTGCCTTTTTTAGCACTTTTGTCGGTCACCGTGTGAGATCAGAAATGTAATTATTTATTAGTTTGGGTGATTACTAGAGATGAGCGAACCGGGTTCGAGTCAATCTGAACCCGAACGTTCGGTATGTGATTAGCTGCGGCTGCTGAACTTGGATAAAGCTCTAAGGTTGTCTGGAGAACATGGATACAACCAATGACTATATCCATGATTTCCACATAGCCTTAGGGCTTTATCCAACTTCAGCAGCCACCGCTAATCAAATTACGCACGCAAAGGCAAAAATGTTTGTTCATTAATAAAATGGGAAAAGGGGGTGATTTAAACTTTTAACATGTTGGGTATTTTTTTTAACAGCAATTTGTAGTTTTAGGGGACTTCTATGTTTAATTGCTCACAAATGTCAATGCAGTACATTTGTAATCGGCACTCGATCACTATGGGCTGCTGGAGCCCATAGTAAATGACTGCAAAGCTGGGATCAAGTGTAATGGGTCATAGCGTTACTGATGTCAGAACTGCGTCGGTGTCCCGGGCTCTGGGCAGCCGCCGCACCTGCTCTCCCTGTCTCTTAACGGCTGCTAACACTTGAACCCATGTGCCCGGTGCAACCTCATCTTTGGCCCCCTGTGGCGCCTCACCGCTCCACGTTCCAGCTTGCTCTCCTCCTGGCTGGCGCACATGTCCCTGTGCTAGCTGTCACAGATTTAAAGGGATAGGACGTCCCTTATTGGTCTGTTGCACTAAAGACATCCCTTTAAATCCCTGCCCTGACCGTAGTGTTGGAGCTTCTGCATGCTTCCCATATGTGTGTGCTCCCAGCTCTTCTGTGATTCC
The DNA here is from genome assembly GCF_027789765.1 of Dendropsophus ebraccatus. NCBI lineage: Eukaryota > Metazoa > Chordata > Amphibia > Anura > Hylidae > Dendropsophus > Dendropsophus ebraccatus. Next base: position 72,278,148 of record NC_091468.1, on the reverse strand, counting down.
TGCTCGTGATTCCAGACGTTCCTGGTTCCAGCTATCTGTGGATTCGGTCTGTGAATGCTATGCCAATTCCAGCCGGAGGTCCTACTGTGTTCCAGCTTTCCTTGCTATCTGTCTCCAGCTGCACCTTGCCTGCCACCACAAGCCAAGCCAGGGGTAGCGACCTGGGGTCGCCTGCCGCAGCAAGTCTGTCCTTCCTGCCTTCCTGGGGTCACTAATGAAGACCGGCAGCCCCTTAGACTCCCAGGTGCGCTATACGTCATAGCTAGAGGCGGTACAGTGGATTTACGACTCCAGTCGTTACAGTAGGCTCCAACCATGGATCCCAGCAAGGTGCCTGATATTTGTGAGATCGCTAGAGTGGTCGCCCAGCAGTTACAGTAGATCCAGCAGCAGATACAGCAGTTTGTCTGCGGATTTATAGCAGCTTGTCCTGGCACAACTGGCTCCACCAGTACCTCCACCGCCTCTGGAGCACTCCAAGGTGACATTTATCATTAACCTCGCTGAAGAGAGGCCTTGGCCTGGGAAACACCTCTGTGAATTTGGGACGATCCGATTACCGCTAATCTCCAGGCCTTCCTATCAGAATTCAATGTGTGGAGAACGCCCTCCTCAATCTACATCAGGGGCACTCCTCTGTTAGGAAGTAAGCGGTACAATTCTGCACAATGACCGCCAAACTGGACTAGTATAATGCTGACCTAGTTGACACCTTCAAGAAGGGCCTTTCCAGTAGCGTGAAGGAAGTGTTATCCAGCAGAGACTTCCTGACCTCCCTAAACAACCTGATCCATCGGCACGTACAATCTTATTTGAATTTGTGAAGGCGACAAATGGAAGACCACTTTTAATACCAGGGATTGGCACTTCGAATACCAGGCTACCAATACCATAGCATACCCAGTTCCACCCTTGAGTCCTGCTGTTTCACCCTGCCTGTCTCAAGCTGTACCTGGCCCGATGTCACTAGCAAGTCAAGGCAATGCTAGTGACCTTGGGGTCGCCTGCCACAAGGAGTCCATCCCGCCTTGCGGTGGGCACTGGTCCGTCATTAGTAGTGGTGGTCCAGTGGATCCAGTCATTACAGCTGAGGCCCGGCCAAAAGTACATTTCAGTCCTCCATGATCACTTAACAAGGGGGGCAAGTGATGAAGTGTGTGGATACAAGGATAGAAGCCAACCCGGATCAGCCTGGCAAGGAAAAGATTCCTCTTAAAGCGACTCTGTACCTACAATCTGCTCCCCCAACCACTTGTACCTTCGGATAGCTGCTTCTTATCCAAGATCTGTCCTGGGGTCCGTTCGGCAGGTGATGCTGTTATTGTCCTAAAAAACTACTTTTAAACTGGCAGCCCTGTGCCAAACTGCAGTGTCCTAGAATATCTGTGCTCTAACCTTGCACCACCCCTTCGTCCCTCCTCCCCACCATCTTCATCATTAGGAATACCACTGGCAGGACTTTTCCTATTCCTCTGCAGTGAACATTGCACAGGTGCCTTAACGATCCAGACCATGTGCCGTGTTCTCACAGGTGAGGAATAGGAGACAATCTGCCTGGATCATTCCTAATGATGAGAAGGGTGGGGAGGAGGGACAGAGAGGGTGTGCCAGCCTAATGCATACACAATCTAGGCCACTCCTGTTGGGCACGGGGCTGCTAGTTTTAAAAGATGTTTTTAGTCCAATAACTGCATCACCTGCCGAGCAAACCCCAGGACAGATCTTGGATTAAAAGCAGCTATCCGAAGGTACAAGTGGTTTGGGGGGGGACAGATTGTGGGTACAGAGTCACTTTAAGGTGAAAGCGCAACAATCAAAAAGGCTTGTATGCCGCACAATGGGAACAGGTGTTAAGAATGTATAACAACGTTTATTGTAAAAAAAAAAACAAAAAAAAAACCTTGTTTCAGCTCTCAATCTTATGGAGCCCTCATCAGGCCTGATCCCTGAGACTGTGAGACCCGGATCGCTTTGTGTTTCTTATGATGAACGTCATTGTTTGTCAGGCATTGTTATGACCGCTTCCCATTGAGCGGCATACTTGCCTTTTGTTTTTTCTGGATTCGCTTTCACCTTGAGAAGAGTCTTTTCCTTGCCAGCCTGGTCCGGTTCTGGGTCGGCTTCTATCCTTATTGTCAGTTTCTCATTAGTTCTATCCTAAAACCATAAGGTGCGCACAGATTTCCCTCTGGTTCCACATTCTTTATATTATTATCCTCTCTATTTTTTCGCTCTTCCTTTTTAGTATTTCATTTATAAACCATTACAGAAAGCCATTTCCCTTCTCGCCGGGCTCTGACTCATTACAAGAGAACGTCTCATCAGTTCACTGACCTGCAAACTGATGTCAAGCATGGCCGGGATCGCAAAATCAATATTAACCTCATTTCAGCTCCTCACAAGACACGACTACTTGGGTTCTTTAAACTTTGTAACGTCGGCCACATTGGTAAATTTACGTCATTGCTGATAAATACTGTAGCTGCATTCTTACAATGCAGCGTAATAATATCTGATTTGTGTTCTGCGTCCGGGGGGGGGGGGGGGCACTGCAGATAAAACACATCTGACACTTCTGAGTGATGCGACCGTGACCTGCGCTCTCCATCTCTGCATGGCTATACACATTGGAAAACTAGAGCAGGATCACAACACCGCTTCTGCACCAGCATTGTAGACAGGACACCGACCACAGACACTAGTGCTCAATCAGGGGTCAGATATGGTAGATTCACCTACAGCTGGAGCCACAACTAAAGAAGTCATGTAGTACAACATCTCGCTGTGATAACGTGGCCACAGTACACAGCTTTGCACAGATTAAACTACCCCCCATAAAACCAAAATCTAGGGATGCTTTTATGCATCCCTAGCTTAAGTATAAGTATCTGTATGGTAGCCAGCCGTGTATCAGAAACGATCCTTGTATTAGGGTACAAACCCACTTGACGTATTTGCTGCGTGAATCAGTCTTAAAAATAAGCAGGCAAAACGCAGGTTGGCTTTATACAATTGTTCTGCGTTCAAAAATACGCAATTGCCTGCTTATTTTTAAGACTGATTCACGCAGCAAATACGTCAAGTGGGTTTGTACCCTTAAGGTGTAAATTATCGGCATTGCAATTTCTTTATTATTAAATCATTACAGGACGTGTTTTGCGCTGGTATGCAGTAACCATGATGAAGCACAGTCCAGTGCAAAACACGCCGGCTTTTAATGATAATGTAATGAATAAGTTATGTTGTTGTAAGTAATTGGAGCGCCGGTTCCTTCAGACGGTTACACAAGGATTCCGTCTATCACATATTTCCTTATACCATAAAGCTGGTGGAGCAGAGGAATAATTTCACACAACCTCATTTTTTTGCTATTTGTTAAACCTAACCCAGTTTCTTATAACCTATGGATCCTTCTTTGATCTTTGTTTATGCCGGATACATCAAACACTTGGGAGTCTGTGTTCCTCTGTCTGTGTTTTTCTCTATAATCAGCATGAAAGCCGCAGCAGACACGCTGCCCGAGCCTCGCTCTCCCCAGTTACCATCCATCCTATGGATTTCATATAGGAATAATTATTTTGATGTCAGAATTTTTATTTTTTCCATCAATACTTCTACAGATAATAAACCTGGGAGAATATTCTGGATCTATATCCATGTTTATCAGACACAGGAATTCGTCTTGTTATTAGAGATAATGTGGTTTTCATTTAACGTTCATCTGTCTAGACTGTGGATAATTGTAGTTACTTGTCACTCTCCATCTCTTCCCGTCCCTTATTCACTTCTATAACCTAGAACATTCTGACAACTAGAGACGAGCAAACTTTTCACAAGTTCGGTTCAGCAAGTTCCAAAAAGTTTGATGCAAAGTTCTCAGAGGTGACAGTTGCTCAGCCAATCACTGGCCACAATGCTGTCCCAACAGTCAGTGATTGGCTGAGCAGGCTGGAGGTAACCGGTAGGGGGACACTGGGAGAGCACAGTCAGGTGAGCATACCCCTTTTTATGTTTTTGTTTTGCGGCTATTAACTTAACAAACCTAAAGTTCGAAACTAGTCTTGGTTTGTAAGGTTTCATTTACTCATCTCTGACAACCTTAAAAGGGGTTTTCTGAAGCAAACATTAAATGCAGATCTGTCTCTTCCCCCCCCCCCCCATATTCAGTTGTATATACTCAACCTATTGCATGCACATATCAACTGCCCCCCCCCCCCCCCCCCCCCACGCACACACACACACACACATACACACGTTCAGTAGTGTCTCCCTATACATCATGTACACACTTGCAGTTTTTACTATACACACACGGACACTGGCTGGTGAGGGACTCTTATATGCAGTACCCTATCTATTAAAGATGCCAATCCATTAGAATAGAATTGGAGGATGTCATAAAATGAATACAAGTTGTGCAGCCTGGGGATGTGACTCCAGCCTTCATAAAACTACCACTCCCATCATGCTTCATGCTTTCTTGCCTGCGATAGAGCTTCTTTAGGGTGTGACTAAGCTAGCGTTGTATCCTGACTTCGTATTCCCTGGTTTCCTGATTTTGGCTAGACTCTGACTATTCTCCCCGACTTCTGATTTTGTACTGCAATGACTGATAGTTACCGACCCGGTTTGTTTACCTTGATTATATTGTGTTTGTTCTGTCTTCTTTTCTGTATTTCACACATCCAGGTCAGGGACTGTCACCCAGTTACCTACTGCTGTCTAGGGCAGATGGTGGTAAGTAGGCAGGGACAGCGGGCAGGTGCCAGTGCAGGGCCTCACCTCTCCTGTTAGTCTCCCAGCCTAACAGTTGCAATGCTAAGTAAATGTGAGATACTTTGATGCCTGATTCTTCCTGTGTGATAAAGACATCTGATATGTTGAGCAAACTCTCCATGATATCAGGCGACAATGATCCATATATATTCCTGTTAGTGTCCTATTATGCCGAGCAATTACTGTACGTGCTGAGTCAGGCCGATTCGGGAGGATATCACTCTGTGCAGTAACAACAACGATCGAAGAGCTGATCATCCACAGATCGTTGACCACCAATGATTTGTTAACAAATCATTGGTGGTTAGCTACACATTATTATTTTCTTGACACTGTCATAAGTCGTCGGCTGCACATCACTACTAAACGCAATGAAGTTATACTTACCTGTCCCGGCTCCCTTGGTGTCCTGCTGTCTTTTCCCTATGTTCTCTGCTCACCGCAACCACTGGTAAAGCTTCTAAAGCAGTCTCTGAAGTGAAAAGACGCTCAGCCAATCACTGGCCCTGACGCTGCCCCATGTTGGCCAGTGTTTGACTGCGTAGCCTATCACTTCAGAGACTGCTTTAGAAATGCCAGCATAGGCCAGGGGAACAGGCAGCAGGACACCGGTGAACCTGGAGAGGTAAGTATAACTTTATTTTCTATACCCAGCAAGGGCTGCACGCACATTGCTAAAGTCCTTGCTGCGTGATCATCGAGCCGTGTACTAGACTTAGTAAGTAAGCGCCAATCTAGCAGATCACGTGCTCTCTTACATAGTGTATTACACGTGTAATTTGGCCATTACAGGAAAAAGTCCCCCCCAACAATCAACTACAATTAACCAATCCAAAGCTATACAGATAAGTGGTCAAAGATACAAATCATATTTTTTAAGTAAAATTTCCCAAAAATATATATATTTTCATAAATAAACTGACAATCTGAACAATTTATCTGGAGCATTGTACATTTATGGTTTAGTTTGTTTATTACTATCATTAAATGTTTCTGTCGTTATTTATAATCTTTTTCTGCACATTTCTATCCAAACCTTCTCGCTTTAGTTCTGTCTCTTTATTTCAATCAGTTCTTTGCCGTAATTTGCTTTATTACTTTACTTTAATGAAAAGCACATTAGAATTGGAAATGCACCTTTGGGCTCCGGCGTAGTACAAAACACCTATCAAATGGCTGTCATAGGAGGTAAGCCTCAGTGCGTTCAGCTCTCCGCTCGCACCGACCGGCTCATAATAGTTTTATACTTGTGCAGAAATAATTACTTTATTAAAATGTAATTTAATTTGCCTTCAAATCCCTAATCTCATTCGTCTGATGTCCTTTTCATTCATTCAGGGACTGCACTGCTCCCTTTTTTCTTTTTTTTATACATATACAGCCATGTTAAAGTGACAGTGCCATCAGAAAATTATTTAAATGTTTTTTGTTGAATATATTTTTAAAGAATTTTTGGTGACATTTTTCCTATTTTCCCATGTTTCTATCTATATTATACAATAATCCTGATATCTTGCAGTTCTCATTCTCACCACTGGGGCTAAAACTAAGCTGAGACTTCCTGTTGTGTCTGTGGTGATAAGAGGAGACTGCAGTAAAGTGATCTGTACAGCATTGTAGCGTCATGTGACACCAGTAGATAGAGGTGACAATAGCAGCTCTCTGTGGAATGACCTCTTCACAGGTCACAGCAGTAATGTCTCACATTCATCTCAAGGGGCAGAGTCTGTCTATTGTCCTCTATGTCCATGAGTTCTGCTGTAAAGCATGTCACTAAGTGCTGTTAAAAAGTGCTCAGATAAAATGGCCACCTCTTTAACAATGTACAAAAAGTGAAATATAAAAAAAAGTTAGTCAGAAAATAGAAACAGATTAGAATAAAAGAACAAGTTCTAGTATCTGACTCTAATCAGTAACAGAAAATCTAGGTTACACCGTCCCTTTAAATATGTAGAATGTATGTACCAAGCTATGGCGGCAGATAGATGATAGTAATAATAGGCTGTGAAAAAACAACATAAATGTCATCAAACTCAAACAAAGTAATAAGTGCTCAGGTTTTTTGTATGTTTTGTTTGTAAACCAAGCCGCCATTTACAGGTAGATGATATCAATCTCCGTAATGTATCGCGGCAGACGGGCTTGAGATTTTTTCTCTACTGTTTTGCCTCACAGGTATGGAACGAAATCATAAAACTAGACAGTAAATGAGCTGTCACCCGGCACCTAGCGCTCATGTTACCATTCTTATTAACCTGATGGATTGGATGGTAAGAGATGGAAACACCAAAAAAGTGACAAGTACGTCCAATCTCTGTTCCTGCCTGTCAGCCGTTCCTTTGTTCTGCATTGTCTTTGCGGAGAGCCGATGGCGGCTGAAATAATAGGAGTCTGTAATGGAAAAAAGTGCAAACGCTTTTGTATTGTTTAAAGTTTAGTTGGTCTCATACTGAACACACATTTTGGGGAATATGATCCGATCGGCCTCCCTGGCTGTCTCTGTGTTACAAAGGATTTCCAAAAAGGTTTCTATAAAAGAAGAGCGGGTGTTATGGCGAGCGGCGTCTGCACATAGCTCATCATGCACATCGCTCCCATGCAGAATGCGGATTGGCCCGGGATGGGCTGGATAGCAAACATTTAGTGTCATGCAAATCCAGCAGCTGCATTCATTAAGTCACTGGCATGCAAGACTAGAAAAAGCTTCAGAATCAATCAAAATCGCCAATTTATTAGTACATATTGTCTAACAGGACTGACGAAGGAAGGGAGCGTCTAATAACGCAGATGTCTCTTCACTAGTCAGGATCATGTGGTCGCTTCTTGTAAGCTTGCTTTTGTTTTGTTTTTTAAGGTATAAAGCTGTGTACTATACTGAGGATTCACTGGAAAGAAATCCCTGAATCTAATAGTATCTGAATAAAGGGAATCTGTCCGGTCGGTACCAGGTACAGAGGTACAGACACAGGGAGATAAAACAAGTGATGCCTTTGTCTTTACTGATTTGCCATTTGCAGTTATAAAATTGCATTTTTCCTTGAACGTTGACATGCTGCAGAAGTGATGCTGAGCCGCAGCATGCACACCTCCTCCCCAACATCTCCCTATCTTGGCTAATTGATGTACAGTGCTGGAAGCTCGACCCTAGATGTCAATTAGTCAAGACAGGGAGGCTTGCATGCTGCGGCTCAGCATTACTTCTGCTCCCTTGATGTCTGCGATGGGAGGAGAGTCAGGAGATCCCAAAACAATAGATGCTAAGATATTGGGAGGTTAAGCCAACACTAATGATGCAGGGTCAGCAAAAAAAAAAAAAAAACATTGCTCATAACAATAGGCTTTAAGCCCAGTCGTGCAGTTTCCATGCTCCATGGTTATTCTGCAGTTTGCAGAGGTGATTAAGTAAAATACGTGTATATATATATATATATATATATATATATATATGTATGTATGTATGTGTATATGTGTGCATATATATATATATATATATATATATATATATATATGTGTATATATATGTGTGTGTGCACAATTGGATGGTATTGGATTACATTACATTACATGAATCTTGGCCGCAGTAACAGAAGCTGGAACTCTCCATGATATTTCCCACTTTATCTCCTCATAGAAGGTTATTCCATTCAGAGTCACAAATTTCCTACACACTTTGAAAATCATGGTCAACCATATGATCTTTATTGCATTATTCTAGGGCGTCTATGTACATATAGGTACAGGACAAGGACATATTTATCATCTCTGGAGGTGAACAGTAATGTCGCTATTTAATACCTAGAAACATCAAAGATTGTCAGCAGGAAAAGACCACTGGGTCCATCTATTCGGCCCTTATATTATGTCCTGGCTTATTGTCTTAGGATAGATATGTATATACCAGGCAGGTTACATTCTGTTACTGTAGATTTACCAACTACATCTGCTGGAAGTTTCCTCCAAGCATCTACTACTCTTTCAGAGTAGTGCAGCCATAGACCTTGAAAAGTATAATGAACTAAAATACAGCATGGAGATTGGACAGGGTTGTGTGTTTTTCTGGACTCCCTAGGGCGTATCTGGATTCAGGAGGCTCATCCGGTGATGGGTGGCCGCCATCTTTACAAACTTGTTACAAACTGTAGTGAACCCAACTTGGCAAACCGAGATCCGTTACTGATTTGCACAAAGTTCCATTCGCTCATCTCTTGTTCCCGCAAACATTTTGCTCCCTCTGCACTCGCTGCGCAGCATGAAAAATCCCCCAACATTTCATTGTCATTAAACACATGCATCATTTCGCTCAGCATCCACTAATGTGTTCTGTTTCCACATATAAAAGTAAGTTGGGTTAATAAGGTTTCATTTGTTAATTGTTGTTTTTTTTTTTTTGCTTAAAGGGCAGTTCCATATCCTCAGTACTAGAATGGCTCCTTCATCTCTTGCTATAATCGTTGTAAGAACAAAACGTATCATTGTCAGCTAATGCTTCAAGCGCCTTCTGGCAACTTGTACTGGTGTTGCATGAGATAAACTAACCGAGAACTTTTTGTATTGTACTAGTGCACATACTGTAAGTGGCCAAACCATGCGGAGTGAGAATACAAGGCTCTGGGAAACCCATTTCATCCTTTGTTTCTATCTGAGAAATAATCCTGTTGCTGAGAAGTTTTTCTAAAATTGTCAGATTAAAGCGAATGTACCAGCAGCAGCGCCGTCCCCAGTGGAGTAACCCCCACCTCTCCCCCCTTATGATGCAGCTCCATTGATTCTAATGGGGTAGGGGGTTTCCTCCCACTGTGCTTCGGGCTGGGCCGGTGCTCAGTAATAGATCGGCGCCGTGTGCGGGAAACGGTTAAAAAGACTGCGGCTCACCTCACAAACCCTCTATATCCTTACTGTATACTGCTATCCGAAATGAAGTACATGCTAAACGACCTGACAAAACCTCCCTATTCAAGACCTGGGCGACCTGGACACAAGACCCTGACATAGCGGACACTATTTTAGAGGGGTGGGCCAGGGTCAGAAAATGCATTATAAATGAGAGGTGGCGGGAGTCCTACTTCAAACTGGCTCATGGGGCCCTTTATGGATTCAACATCCTGCCATCTCCCTCTTTCCCAGACAGGATCACCGCATGTCCCAAGTGTCAGCTACCATTGACTAACTTGTGGCATGGGGTGTGGAGCTGCCCATTCACTTCCCAGTTCTGGCAACAGGTGACAGACTATATCCACGCTCACTGGAAAATACGACTCCCACTGACCCCGCAGGCCCTCCTGTTCCACCAACCCCGCCCCCCAGATGACACTGACGCCGTTAGTTATACCCCCCAGTTAGTACATGTGGTGCTGGTAGTAGCTCTACGCTGTTTACTGTTCAGTTGGCTGTCCCCTTCTCCCCCTGACATCCCCATGGTTATAGACCAACTAAAAAATTTTCTGAATGTGGACAGGGTCGACACGGAACGGCACAAAAACAAATCAACCAAACGGTTTTTCCAGAAATGGAGAGTTTTTATTACAACACACTATGACCAACGCTCTATAGCAGATATAATGAAGCCGTTCCGTTTTACTGAGTGGTATTGTAAAGCGGATATAGCAGGCACCCTAGGCCCGCTGAAACTTCCATAACTGAAAGGCCCATATCAATACCTGTCTTTTGGGGGACATAGAATAGAAAACGGAGAATAGTAAGTGGAAAAGTGTACTATCACTCACCCCCTGTTGAGCTCGAGAGGGTCTACTCTGACACTGGCAATCTTGAAATGTTTGGTGCATACGTGTGATAGATCGTTGTTGTACCACTGGCACTGTTTTTCTATGTAATTGTTATTTGTATTCCTGTTTTGTCTCAAAATGCAAATAAAAAGATTATTTAAAAAAAAAAAAAAAAAAAGACTGCGGCACCGTCATCCCCGTGCCGACGCTGGTCTATTCGTGGTAAAAACAGTGATGTACCATTGGAACATTTGCTTTTAAGGCTTTGTTCACACACTTTTTCTAGGGCCGTGGTTTAGCATGGCGGCCGCTGAAACGTTATTCTAGTTTAACGTTAAAGAACGCCCTTTTGTATGAGTCTTTTAATTAGGAATTCCATTAACTTTAATGCAAAGGACGGTGAAACATACGGTAAATTCACTGTAATCTCTGTGAACTACTTAAAGTAACGTCCACGAATAATGGCACGAACATTAATGTGGCAAACAGCGGCCGTTATTAAATACACTGTGTGCACCAACGGCCATTGTTTTCATAGACTTTAATGATAACCACTGAATTATGTAAATGGCCGTTATTTTTAACTCAAATGGCGGCCACGTTTTTACAGTGAGTGTGTGAACATGGCCCACAGCTATAGTCACACGCTTTTTAAGTAAAATAAGGAATGTTATTTGGTGCTCAAAATAACAGCAATGAAAATCATTGAAGACTGAAAATAACGGAAGTCTATGGAGAAAAAAAAGTGAACCACACTTCTTAGTATCCCTTTTGTTAGACTATAGGAGGTTACGGGCGCGTTCACACATACAGGATCCACAGCAGATATCAATGTAACTAAACGACTGCACACAGCATCAAATCTGCTGCGGATCATGTACGTGTGAACACAGTCTTAAAGGGGTTATCAAGTTAGTTAAAATATATGGAGACTATGGAGAATATATGGAGATTCATGTCATACTAGTCTGTACGCTCTCGAGAGCAGGTCTCGAATTCATTACTTTTAATATTTTAATTTATTCATTGTATATTTTAATACATAATCTGTATTGTATTTATATATTTAAATTAGCGCAGTGGAATCTGTTGGCGCTATACAAATAAATATTATTTTTATACTTGTCATTATCTGCTCAGTCTCCTTCCATCACTTTGACGCTGCTAATTTTTGCTGAAGACATAGAAATCTGTATGTGAGCTGTTCAGCCCCTCCTCCCCCCCCCCCCCCTTCCAGATGGCTGATGTAAACAAATCCTTATTTACAACATTGTAGCTTCTCTGTAATGCTGGGAGGGATAATCACAGTGAGTTCATCTGCAACTTGACTTCAGATTAACCCTCCCAGCATTACAAAGAAGCTACAATGTTGTAAATAAGGATTTGTTTACATCAGCCATCTGGAAGGGAGGGGGAGGAGGGGCTGAGAGCAGAGTTGGACTGAACAGCTCAGAGAGAAATTTCTATGTCTTCAGCAAAAATTAGTAGCTCCAAAGTGATGGAAGGAGACTAAGCAGATAATGACGTGTATGGTGTGAATTGTTACTCTCCAGGAGGGGGGATGATTCTGCATATATATATATATATATATATATATATATATATATATATATATATATATATATATATATATATATATATATATATATATAGATGCTGTTAGGACAAGGAGACACATGGTACCTGTCATATATCCAGCTGTGCTTCCAGGATGTAGAGATATGCTTTTATTCTTTGGTACAAGGACCAGGATTTCCTGAGCTTCTGAATGCCCCCTCTCTCCCCCTACCAGCCTGATTGACGCCTGGAAGCGATGTCCCAGCAGGGATGGGAGGGGGAGAGAGGAGATGTTACAGCATTCTGCACCTCAGGAGCTCGGGAAAGCCTCTTTGTATTATAGATTAAAAGCATCTGTGGTCTGATATCTGACATTTTGAAATGTTTCAAGTGGTGTTATATTCTGTTTAATGGCTACAAAAAATGATTTTGTAATTTTTTTCATGAACACCTCTTGATGATGTTTCCGTCTTTTGTACATTTTTTTCCCTGGATTATTTTCTATTTTTCTTGGGAAGTTCACGTTTTAATACAGTTTCGGGTTGTCTTCTCTAAGAGCTGAAGCTTTCCATTTGTATTATTTCATACTGTTTTGTGATTAAGCTCTTGACTAAAATGCTTTTGATTTTTTTTAAGGAAAAAACACAGCTCCCAAAAGGAGGACGTTGGGTCTTGGGGCTTCTGAATCTCCGTTATACGCGTGCGTTACTCCCCAATGGTGGTTACGGTTCTGTTTCGTGTATGTAAGTCTTTTCCTAGTGAAGATGGGATTTGGTCTCTTGGTTTATATGTTCTGAACACTTCTAGGATTCCACTTGGTTTCTCCTTGTTTGTGCCATTCAGGTATTTTATATACAACTACCCAGGTTTTAGCTTACTATGCGCCATTTCCCATTATGTATTAGGCCAATTATAGTTTTTACTACTTACATCATTGCTTCATTCATGAATTTGGAGCTGCAGGTCATGTCAGTCAACAATGATTTATGGGGGTACCGACCTTACATGTGCTGCTAGAAGTTCCAGAGATCTGTACGTGAGACTTAGAAAATAAAATATTGTTGTGGGCATGCTCTGTCACATGTACTGTACGGGGGTCATACTTCTAGGACTGGGACCCAAGTGTCGGGCTACTGGTGGGGCTCAGTGCTCGATGGCTTCAGTGATATGGAAAATTTTGAAAATATATTTAATGTAAAAAGATAAGACAGTAGGTAATTTCCTGACAATAGATCCACTTTAAAGACTTTACTGTAATTACATGGTTAATATGTGACCCTTTCAAAGCTCCAATTAAAATTGAAACATTAAAAAAAAAAAAAAAAAAACCTTCTTTGTAGCTGTGAACACTACTTACAAGTCACCATAAAGGTCATATCTATCTATCTCCTATCTATCTATCTCCTATCTATCTCTCTATCTATTATCTATCTTCTATCTATCTATTATCTATCTCCTATCTATCTATCTATCTCCTATCTATCTATCTATCTATCTATCTATCTATCTATCTATCTCCTATCTATCTATCTATCTCCTATCTATCTATCTATCTATCTATCTATCTATCTATCCATCTATCTCCTATCTCCTATCTATCTCCTATCTATCTATCTATCTTCTATCTATCTATTATCTATCTCCTATCTATCTATCTATCTCCTATCTATCTATCTATCTATCTATCTATCTATCTATCTATCTCCTATCTATCTATCTATCTATCTATCTCCTATCTATCTATCTATCTATCTATCTCCTATCTATTATCTATCTCCTATCTATCTATCTATCTATTATCTATCTCCTATCTATCTATCTCCTATCTATTATCTATCTCCTATCTATCTATCTATCTATCTATCTATCTATCTATCTATCTATCTATCTATCTATCTATCTATCTCCTATCTATCTATCTCCTATCTATCTATCTATGTATCTATCTATTATCTATCTATCTATCTATCTATCTATCTATCTATCTATCTATCTATCTATCTATCTATTATCTATCTCCTATCTATCTATCTATCTATCTATCTATCTATCTATCTATCTCCTATCTATCTATCTATCTATCTATCTCTCCTATCTATCGATCTCTCTATATCTCGACCTCTATGGTGACTTGTAAGTAGTGTTCACAGCTACAAAGAAGGTTTTTTTTTTTAAGTATATATGACAATTTCATCACAGGATTATTCCCCTTTGAGGTTTCTCATGAAGGTGACGCAGGATAATAGTCTTTGCTGACATTGTTCAAGGGGAATTGTAGGAGAAAAAAAAATGTTCACATTTAATAGAAACATTTCGTTAATATATTTTCCTCCCAATCCGAATAACCGGAGAGCAGATGTAACGGGAGAAAACATTCTTGACAGTGATTCTATTTCTGCAGGTTCTCGCACGGCCAAAGCGCTATGGAGGGTGATGTATTATGAATGAAATAACAGGTTTAATCCGAGTGCTCGGGGATCCCAGGCTTAGAGGTAGGACGTCTTACCCTTTCTTACACATTTGACCGTTTTTCATAACAAAAGCTAGAGAGCACTGCTGTAATGTTGTACCCCTCGAAATGACTGAATCACCCTGGTGTTATAAAGGCAGTTTATTGAGTATACAACAGACTGGTTCTCAGTATGTTGCCACAGCAGGCGGTATAGTGGATATCAGCACAAATTATCACAAATTGTGAAAGAACAAAGAACCATATATATACACATATATATCTGGAGTATTTTCAGACTTGTATGCACACAGAAATGATGTGTACAATATCATATGTAGGAAAGGTTTTTACAAGGGAGCAGAAGAAAAAACCAGATCCAAATCTCTCCCCCTGTAATCTGCTCCCTCCCTATATCCGTATGACCTCTGCAGCTCACACAAAACTACGGCTAAAGGCTGATGGGGCTGAGGTAGAAAGGTGAACATGGCTTCCACTTTTTGTAATTTTTTTTTTTTTGTTCCTATTCTTTCGGACCATCAATTTGTCCAAGAAAAAAAATACAGTTCACCATGTCCTAAAGGCTGATACCCTCCCCCATCCCAATCTTTTTTTTTTTCTGAAAAATATAGACCTCTCTTTTGCAGTTAAAAAAATATTCTGAGCATATGGTATATTGTGCTAGAGAGAAAGCAAGAGTTTTATGTAGGACATTGACCCCATGAACCTTTCTGGCCAGAGGGGCAGAACCGTAAGGCCTCCCCATTTATAGAAGGATTCTCTTATATAGAAGCAAAAGTTATTTCTTATAGGGAAAACATATAAATATAGAGACTTTCCTTCATTTTAGTCAACTTTTTTTTTATCATACAATGCCAACTAAAACCTGACCTAGAAAAGGGTCTCCAAGTCATTTTATAGCAAAACCCTATTTACACGTAATCAGGGGTTCCCCATCTTCCAAAGCAAAGAAGTCAATTTGGCATTTTCGGTGTATTCATTGGAGTAGTTATTACAGTGAAATCCTTCCTTCATGTTGGTAGCCGTAGGACTTTCCTTCCTCACGAAGATTACTATTATTATTCTTGGGCAAAAGTAAAGCGTTATAGTGTTAATGTATGTGAGAATCTGCAGAGATACCATGGAGCACACGGATAACACCGCCATGGTCTCTCGGAGTAGTACACACACAATTTATATTGTTACAGATATATGTGCCTAAACAATCAGCATTCTGTGCATCACTGGGCGTCCATCAACGTCTTGTATCCGCACATGGGCCCAGATTTATCAGAGAGTGCCAGAGAACAACTGGTTCTAACAACCAACAGCAGCCAATCACAGCCCAGCTCTCGTCTTATCCAAGCTGAAAGCAAAGTTGTGATTGGCTGCTATAAGCGGTATACACCAGTTTTTATTTTATACATTTTGATAAGTCAGGGCTACATACATCTGGGCACATCAAGTAAATGACTGTTCCCCTATCCTGGCACTTAATGGTAAAATAGTCACTGTATGTTATTGCTGTTTGGAACTAGTGTGTTATTTCTAGATACCAATGAACTAAACTTTTATTAAAGGCTATGGACACCTTTGATAAGGAGTAATTGTTTTACACACGTTAGTGGTTAGTTTCAGTCTGTACTGCATTTAATCTTCACATTATGCAAATATTTTATTTTTTTTCGAAATAATTAATTGTTGACACATTCAATCTACAATTGCCATTTCTTTATTCATTTTCATATCCATAGACTAAGGGTGCATTCACACTGCGGAAAATGGGCAGAAATTCGGAGCAAAATCTCCTCCTTGGACTCCACTCGGAATCCCACCTTGACATGTCAATCCTTTTAGCGGAGAGCTGCGGAGGCGCTCTATACATAACATATAGACAGTGAGGCAGGCGGGATTCTGAGGGGAGTCCGAGGAGGAGATTTCACCTTTGTTCCTCAGTTTGAACGCACCTTTACTCCTAGTGTAAGACTTTTCTCTTATGGCCATGTCCTCACCAGTAAAACATGCTAGTAGAGATGAGCGAACCAGGTTCGAGTCCATCTGAACCCGATCGTTCGGCATTTGATTAGCGGTGGCTGCTGAAGTTGGATAAAGCCCTAAGGCTATGTGGAAATCATGGATATAGTCATTGGCTGTATCCATGTTTCCCAGACAACCTTAGAGCTTTATCCAACTTCAGCAGCCCCAGCTAATCATATGCCGAACGATCGGGTTCGGATGGACTCCAGCTGCTCGAGGTTCACTCATCTCTACATGCTAGATATAAAGTCTGTCAACCAGCTTTATTCCTGTACAGCTTTAGGGACCACTTGTTCTTGTGCTGACAGTCAATGATACTACAGTCCCTTGCAATTTGCCCTAAATTTACCCCCTATTTGTACACTTATTATACACAGTGTATTTCACACCCTCCTCTTGCAGACTGCTAAGCTTAAGCTCTCTTTCCCTTCTGTGATCTGCCCTACCTGAAGACTTGGATGCATTCCTGCACAGACTGTACAGCAAAAAATAAAAAAAAAGTGTTACATGTAGTAAATACAAAATCAGTGCAAAGGTGTCCATACCCTTTAAGTCGTCATTGGAAGAATACTGAATATGCCTGTCTTATTCCAGAACTCAAAAGATAATAAAATTACTTACTAGGAAATCTAACACAGCTCAAAACATATCGCTCATATGAAAAAGGGCCCTCCACTAAACTTTACACTAAAGTGTTTAAGGGCATGTATCATGTGGTCTGGAGGATTAACACATAGGTCACCAATACCTAAACAGGCTCTAGCTGGAGAGCATCTTGGTTAAAGCTCCGTAATATTTAGGGTGGTGGAAAATTCAGCAGTCAAGTAATACATAGTAAATGTAATTCAAAGCCGAATGGGCCCCAAATATTTAATAAAACCTAGAGACCACCAGCAGAAACCTGCGCCAATGCCCGGATATTCCGCAAAATCGCACAGGGGGACAAGACGGAATATTTCATCGCCAGCGTTAATCCATATTACATGATGAATTAAAATGTAAAGGCAGAAGCACAAAATGGATCTATGATGGGAAAATAGATCTCATGACTCTGCACTAAAATCTGCTCCGAGCCCGTGCTAATTCTCTACACTTGGCATAAACCATTCCATAGAGTTTGATTAGTGTCAAAATTAATTAACTATAGACTAAAGCTTCTATAAAGTTGGCACCAAATCTGCATTCGGCTGGATCGGTACATCCTCCCTGTTATAAAGCAGCCTACTGACAGTATAAATATAGTCCCCGACTTAGTGCTTAGTGTACTGCATTTCATTGCTGATCAACATCAAGTTGCACTTTACTTATAACAAGAACAGACGTTAGTGGCTGATACCAAGTGGTATATATGTACCACTTGCACCTCAAACTGGACCGTGAAACAAATTTGCTACATGTGATATTCTTAAAAGTCCACAAGCGAATGTAACTGAGAACAGAATATCTGTAATATAGAGATCATCATAGCTAAACCAGGCCCATACCAGAGGCTTTTTCAGGGGGCTTAGGGTCTCACCCAATAATGTGTCCCAAATCTTCAGAAGACGACAACCTCACCTGGACGTGAAACAAAAACCTTGGCAGTTTGCTACATCAGTGATTTATGAGCCGTCCGATGGTCGTGGCTACTGAGCTAAACTGCCCGGTGTATGCAGGGAATGTGCAGTGTATAAATTACACTACAGACCGGCTTCAATTTACACTTTTATATATATATATATGAAAAAAACACCATAAAAACCCCCAACCCTCCCTTTGCCTCGTCTCAGTATTGTTTATACGTATTTATACAAATGACCTCAATACCGATTACTCCACAAATCGTTAATTTACATTTGCATAGAAACGGAAGAAATATAGAGGACAGACAATATGTAAAAAGACGTCTTCATCTTTGGGTATTCAGGGTCGTCTGCCTTCAGTAGAACATCCAAAACGCTCCGCCGTCCCGAAAACACTTCACAGACATGATCTTTCATTGGCCGTTGTAAGAAGGGATGGATGGGTCATTCACATTGCCTGCATGGAATTTAAAAAAATTGTTTAATGTTTGTGATATAGACGGAGCGTTATTCAACCGGCACCATCGCTGCAGCTGAAGGTCACAGGTTTTTACTGAAAAAAAAAAACAAAACAAAAACTGACAATTCTTTGGGAAATAGAGATGAGCGAACCTGTCGAACAGTCTGGGTTATCTGAATCTGAACTCTTGGCATTGATAACCGGTGGCTGAAGAAGTTGGATGTAGCCTTTAGGCTGCCTGAGAAACATGGAGACAGTCTATGGCCTATGGCGGTATCCACATTTTCAAGGACTTTTTAGTTCTGCATTCAACTTTTTCAACCACCAGTATATAAATGCAGTGAGTTCACTCATCTCATACTTTTTCCTATTCAATGACTGTGGGGTAAGGGTAAGTCTACCTATCTTTTCGCCAGCTCAGCCGGATATGTTGTGAAAATGCCGGCAGGTACGCGGTCCTCTTCTGAAACAAGCGATTTACAAAACTGTGTATTACAAAGAAGTCTATGGCTTCAGGCAGTCCTGTAGATGTCTTGCTTTAGAAGATAACGGCCTACCTGTAAGACTGCTCGCTTTAGAAGAGAACGGCCTACCTGTAAGACTGTTCGCTTTAGAAGAGAACGGCCTACCTGTAAGACTGCTCGCTTGAGAAGAGAACGGCCTACCTGTAAGACTGCTCGCTTTAGAAGAGAACGGCCTACCTGTAAGACTGCTCGCTTTAGAAGAGAACGGCCTACCTGTAAGACTGTTCGCTTTAGAAGAGAACGGCCTACCTGTAAGACTGTTCGCTTTAGAAGAGAACAGCCTACCTGTAAGACTGCTCGCTTTAGAAGAGAACGGCCTATTACACAGAGCGATAATCTGCCAAATCGGCCTGTTTTGGTAGATTGGTTAAAAGTAGTTAAAATGTTTTAAGGGCCCAGTAGATTGTGTGGGGGGAGTGAGTCTTATACTTTCCCTTACATGCAGTATAGTAGACAGTAAGGAATATGTTGGCGCTAGTTAAGAGCTTTGACTCCTTTGCTGGTTTCCCCCCATACAGCGACCGACCACTCTGCAGGGAACCACAGCACAGAGCTGACTATGTGAGACAGCTCCGTTTATAGTCTCCTGTATGTGGAGTCATCAGCAGAGATGAGCGAACTTTGCGCACGCTCTGCATTAGATTACTGGTGGCTGAAAAAGTTGGATGTAGCCCTGGGGAGTCCTAGAAAACATGGATACGGCCTTAGAACTGCATCCAACTTCTTCAGCTACTGGTAATGAAAAGCAGAGCATTCAGGTTCGGACAAAACCCGGCCGCGCTCAAGGTTCGCTCATATCTTGTCATCAGCATCGATGTGCAGGAGAAATGCAAAAGATAAACTGAGGTTACTATTCCAGACATTACACCATCCTATGATTGATACGGCCGATGCTAGAAGTTTTTGTATATGAAGCCTGATTTCGAGGTATATACCGTGAGGGAAGCTCTTACACACCATGTTGCACTTTATATATTAGGTGTCAGAGGGGCCATTAGACTTTCCTCAGCCATAAAGGCCCCGGTGTACCTGCCGCCTCTGTACCCCACTATGTTTCTAACATTTAAAAATATACAGACTCCCCACGTCATGAGATGCATCGACCGACAAGGCCACCAATCATTGTTTCAATTTGTGAAACTGGAAATTGTCAAAAATAAAACCTCACAAAGAATAAAAGATGTGGTTTTACATAAGCCTTTTATTGTATAGTAGGTAAATTGAAAATGAATCGTACCTGCTGTCTTCCGGATACACTTGCTGCAAATAATAAAGAGAAAAACTCCATTACTGTTCAGCGATAAAACCAAACATTAAAGCTGGAGCGCGCTGTAAACAACCAGTCTGGCGCCTCCGAGAAAGCTGAGGTTTATTTCTTAGTGCTCTTATTAAAGGGAATCTGTCACTAGGTATACAATGCCTTAAATGAGGGCAGCATAAACTAGTGACAGAAATGCTGAACAGATCGGTGTATTACTTACATCATTCTGCTCAGCCATTCTCCTAATATGCAGGAGAATAGGATTCTTACCACACCCCTCCCCCTGCCCTCCAGCTGCTAAATGACAGGTGACTGCCTATACACAGAATGGATAGATAACTGGCAATTAGCAGCTGATGGGCGGAGTTTTCTGCTTCTCATGAATATCCAGGGCTACTGAGCGCACACACATAATGGAGAGGACTAGTTATTGTCCATGTTATTCAGGAGGAGATCTCTGGATCAGGTGCACAGAACAATATAGGTGATATATGTTACTGCTCAGCTTCTCTGTCACTATATTATACTACCCTGAGATAGGACGCCATAACCTACTGACAGAGTCTCTTTCAGCCCTATAATTCTTCAATTACAGACTTATTTTCTGCACACAGAGTCAAACAATACAGACGGTGTCATAATGCAGGTGATTTCAGAGAAGACAAATACATAGTGCACTCAGTGATGGGAAACTTGACATTTGCTCAGGACCAATCCCGGCTCTGAGCGAAACTAGAAGATCCTCTTAAGCCGCGTCGGTCCCGACAACATAGCGTAACCTTTCAGATGATTAAAAGTGTGTGGTACACAAGCCGCTCCCCATCACAGCCGACATACAGAAGCGTAAGAAGGAGAGCAATATCCAAACACATCTCCGCTAACCCAAGATGGAGTAACCTTCATATAAGATGTAACGGATGGCGCGCAGTGATGCAGCAGGAGTATTAGAAACAGCTTCTTATTGATCTGTGAGATAAATTGTATAAATCAATGGGCTCTCACTTACACCTGTAAAGAACAAGCGCACTTCTGCAACCATTTTGTATCGATTTAGTGCTTTGAAATATAAAATGTAGCAGCTTTGCAAATCACCTGGATTACAAATCTCCTGCTGTTTTGTGTTTACAGCCGTCCACCTGTCAAGTGACGGGATAGATTAGACCGCAGGTGAACGGTCACTTCTGTCAATGGATGAGCTGGGAAAATGGGCAAACAGAAAGGTCTGCATGACCAGGGCCAAAATGTGACGGCTGCAATGGAGCATCTGCAGAACAGCAGAACTTGTGCGGTGTTCCCAGGATGCAGTGCTTAGTGTCTATTGTGAAAAGATCTTAAAGGGGAACTCCAGGGCCTTTTTTTTTAATCAACTGGTACCAGAAAGTTATACAGTATCATAAATTACTTCTATTTAAACAAATCTCCAGTCTTCCAGTACTTGTCAGCTGCTGTATGTCCTGCAGGAAGTGGTGTATTCTCTCCAGTCTGACACAATGCTCTCTACTGCCACCTCTGTCCATGTCAGGAACAGCAGCAAATCCCCATAGAAAACCTCTTCTGCTCTGGACAGTTCCTGACATGGACAGAGGTGGCAGCAGAGAGCAGTGTGTCAGACTGGAGAGAATGCACCACTTCCTGCAGGACATACAACAACTGACAAGTACTGGAAGACATAAGTGTTTTATTGTAAAGTAATTTACAAACCTGTTTAACTTTTTATATCACCAATTGATTTGAAAACTATTTTTCTATGGAGAAATCCTTTGAGAGATTCAGGGGATTCAGTAAACCAGTAACAGAGATGTAGACTCTCAAGGCTAACTGATGCGTAGAAGGGAACAAAGACTAGTTGTATGGTCTGAACACACAAAAGAGCTACTACTGCTCAGATAAAGGTTATCGGTGACTATGATAGAGAGGTACAAAGTGTATATAGGTTTATGTAGCCACAGGCAGATAGAGAATATCTATGCTGACCCCTGCCCAGTGCATAAAGTGCCTACAATGGTGTATGCAAGAACTGACCCAGGCAGCAATAGAAAAAAGTGTCCCAGTCCAATAAATGGTCATGTGGACATCCAGGTGGAACAGTTTGAGGGACATGACAGGGTTCAAATTCCCCAAATCTCAATCTGACTGATCTCAGGTCTCCTACTGTAATAAAGAGTCAAAGAGGAGTTGTGGCTCAGCATTGGTGCTGCCTCTGGCCGCCTCGCCCCTCCTTTCTCCTCCCCCTTCTACATGAATATTCTCTGCTGCCCAGCCTCCTGCTCGCTCAGCTGTCAGCCAGTGTCTCTGCTGCCCAGCCTCCTGCTCGCTCAGCTGTCAGCCAGTGTCTCTGCTGCCCAGCCTCCTGCTCGCTCAGCTGTCAGCCAGTGTCTCTGCTGCCCAGCCTTCCTGGTTTTAGTTGCAAGATGCTGATCAAATACTGAGTGTGAACATAGCCTTACTCAGTGTTACATCCACACAAAACAAACATGCCTCACTGTATTATTCCACTAGATGTAGCTAAGGTCTGTGCAGAGACCTGGATTCCTCGAGGGGCTTGAGACGCAATGCTTCAATGCCACTAAGGTTTTGTCTACAGCGTCTGTTTAAAACAAACCTTCTAATACAAAGCAGAAGAACGTCCCTGACTGTAAATATCTGCGCCTGACGGATATCGTGTGTCAGAAATGCAAACACAAGTCATGTGTAACCCAAAGACAAAAGAATCAATTTGTGCGTCTGCGCCTCCAATGTCAACCGTTTTACGTAGCGACAAGAGAATCTAAAAGTTAAATTCAAAATGTTAAAAGCCTGTTGTGAAAAGTGAAGTATCTCAGCTCGTGAGCCGTTCAACCATTAAATAATATAAGCAGATTTATAGTCACTGAAACAAGTAGGCACATTGTGGTGCCCTCTAACATCTCACAGGAGGAAGCCGGCCAGGCGGCACAGCATCGGAAAGGAAAATTCTGAATTTTTGTCACTACGTAAGTTTTAAAGTGTCCCTGTCGTTATAACTTTCAAAGTCTAAATCAGGGGTGGGGAACCTTCGGCCCTCCAGCTGTTGCAAAACTACAATTCCCATCATGCCAGGACAGCCAAAGCGGTTCCCCATCCCTGGTCTAAATCAACTTTATTTGTGAAATAAAGCAAGCTTGCAATTTACATTATTATTATTTTTTTATCATCGTGTAAAACAAAGCTATACTTAAGGGAAATCAAGGTCCAGTCTCCTGCAGGCTGCTATATAACAGCTATACTTACTGTATCCAGGTCCAGTCTCCTGAAGTCAGCTATATAACAGCTATACTTACTGTATCCAGGTCCAGTCTCCTGAAGGCAGCTATATAACAGCTATACTTACTGTATCCAGGTCCAGTCTCCTGAAGGCTGCTATATAACAGCTATACTTAAGGGAAATCAAGGTCCAGTCTCCTGCAGGCTGCTATATAACAGCTATACTTACTGTATCCAGGATGCTATATAACAGCTATACTTACTGTATCCAGGTCCAGTCTCCTGAAGGCTGCTATATAACAGCTATACTTAAGGGAAATCAAGGTCCAGTCTCCTGCAGGCTGCTATATAACAGCTATACTTACTGTATCCAGGTCCAGTCTCCTGAAGGCTGCTATATAACAGCTATACTTACTGTATCCAGGTCCAGTTTCCTGAAGGCAGCTATATACCAGCTATTCTTACTGTATCCAGGTCCAGTCTCCTGAAGGCAGCTATATACCAGCTATACTTACTGTATCCAGGATGCTATATAACAGCTATACTTACTGTATCCAGGTCCAGTTTCCTGAAGGCAGCTATAGAACAGCTATACTTACTGTATCCAGGATGCTATATAACAGCTATACTTACTGTATCCAGGCCCAGTCTCCTGAAGGCTGCTATATAACAGCTATACTTAAGGGAAATCAAGGTCCAGTCTCCTGCAGGCTGCTATATACCAGCTATACTTACTGTATCCAGGATGCTATATAACAGCTATACTTACTGTATCCAGGTCCAGTTTCCTGAAGGCAGCTATATAACAGCTATACTTACTGTATCCAGGTCCAGTCTCCTGAAGGCAGCTATATAACAGCTATACTTACTGTATCCAGGTCCAGTCTCCTGAAGGCAGCTATATAACAGCTATACTTACTGTATCCAGGTCCAGTCTCCTGAAGGCAGCTATATAACAGCTATACTTACTGTATCCAGGTCCAGTCTCCTGAAGGCAGCTATATAACAGCTATACTTACTGTATCCAGGTCCAGTCTCCTGAAGGCAGCTATATACCAGCTATACTTACTGTATCCAGGTCCAGAACACAGGAAGCGCTGTGTTTTCCATGATAAAAAAAAAATATTGTAAATTGCAGACCTGCTTTATCTTATGTAGAGTTAGGTTTTAAAAGTTATAAGGACAGGGACACTTTAAGGCATCTCTTCCTATAAATAGTATTCAATGTCTCATGAATCTCCTTCTCTTTACCCCAGAGACCTGAGCTGAATTCCGATATGTAAAATCTATGAAGAAAATTCATATATCCTGTCAGGAGAGACAATAGATATAGAGAGTTGTCGCAAGACAAACACAATAATGTCTAATATAGAGTAATCTATGACAACGCATCACCTGAAAAGTTAGCTCTTCATTTTGTCAGTGAATCCGCCAGCCACATCTAATCCAATCTAATACGGGAGGATTCAGACCTATTATGTATCTTTTTTAATAAACACAGCGACGATACAGAGTATATTATTCTCCCCTCGCTTATTATTGAGGAATCTCGCAGCGCAGACCGGCCTTGTCATCTTCACTCCACAGATATCATATTATCCAGCTTCATTTTTCAATGTCACGGCTGTCAGGGTTTTTTTTTTTACTGTTTTTTATACTTCACGTAAGTCTATGTATTAGTCCTTTATGGTTTGTTAGTTTGTTGGGAAAAAAAGTTATGAAGGAGACTCAGGAGCAAAAGTATGTTTTTACTTTTCTCGCTATTTCTCCTTCATTTACCTTCCTTGCTTTATAGAAACCAGTCAGGCTGCCGGCACACTGTTTATTTTAATCCATTTTTGCAAAAAAAAAAAAAGGATGAAAAAAAACTGATGTATTTGTGTGCATCCATTATGATCCATTTTTCCATTGTAAAAAAAATTATCAAAACACATCTGTTTTTTAACGTACACAAAAACGTGGTTGCCAGATGTGTGGATGAGGCCTAACACATTACTTTTAGCTGTAACTAAATGGCAAAATTTGTTTTCCCAAATCAACTGGTACCAGTTATAAGGATTTAAAATTTACGTATATTTAAAAATCTCCAGTCTTCCAGTACTTATCAGCTGCTGTATGTCCTGCAGGAAGTGGTGTATTCTCTCCAGTCTGACACAGTGCTCTCTGCTGCCACCTCTGTCCATGTCAGGAACTGTCCAGAGCAGCAGCAAATCTCCATAGAAAACCTTCCCTTTTTTTAAGAGCAATTTATAAATCTGTATAACTTTCTGATACCAGTTGATTTGAATTTTACTTTTTTGCCGCAATGCCCCTTTAAGAAATTTGAAGACTACAGAAGTATTTAAAAAAAATATAAAATTTTCTATCTCCTTTTACAATTTACTCCTAGAAAAACCCAAACATAATATTGTTATAAAAACTGTATTATAAACGCTAGGGGAGATTAATCTTATTGTAACAACGTCCTCTGTCACCCAGAGCTCGGCCTTCATTTTACCAATATGAGAAGCAAAAGCTGAGCTGTGACTGGTGTCTACGGGCAAAACCAGGAGATTCTCATTATAAGACACTGATAAAAATCAACAAATGCAAAAACTATTTTGATCGCTCAATGAATAAATACGTTATTGTCATTAAATCACAACATGGGGGGAAGCGCTCAAAAGTGTCATTTAGGACCCCAAACCAGCTCTTCTATGTGAAGCCTAGCCTGACTGTGGGTCTAATGGCCCAAATTAAAGACCCTATTATACAGAGCGAAAATCAGCTGATTGGGCCCATCATGGCTCCACGTAAGCGACATTGATCATAGGCTGATCGTTTATTTAGGTCAAGACCTAAAATCATTGAGCGGGTATTACTGCATGTAATAGCGATGTGCCACCGACAGCTTATGATTGAATAAGTGTTATTATACATCACCTCTCCACACTCTTGGCCTTCTCCTTGCTTCCCAGCACCGCCCGCAGAGTCTTCTCTGAGCTGACAGGCCGTTCAACCAATCACCGTCCGATACTGCCAAGGCCTGTTGGCTCAGAGAAGCTGCAACACACGGAGCCAGGAAGCAAGTAGAAAGCAGGAGAAGGTGGTAATGTATAACGGTGTAGGGAAAGGGCTGCATGGACATCGCAGACAATGTCTGTGCAGCCCTTGCTAAACAATAATTTAGCCGTGCAATAGGCTCAGTAAACTAGCTCTGATCTAGCAGATTGGCACTCGTTTACATTATTCATGGGCCATCCAATAGGACCCTAACAGCACCACAGCGGTCTGGTCCGTGTCATTAGATCTGTGGTCAGGCCTGGATTTGCACCTATATGACAGTTCAGTGAAGCCGCCGTTTACAAAGTTGCATTTAATCAACAAGCTTATGTATCCCATAATATTACAGTAGTAGATATTGGATTTTCTGAAATTCCAGAATTCACTGATTGTTGGTTTCACGTTTCTCTCCAATGAAGCCAACCAGTGGGAACGGAATAGAAGAAACTGGAATTTATATGTAATGTTACATCGAACACAGAAATATCGACCTTGGTCAGCAGCAAAGGCCCACCTGGTCCAATTACTCGGCCCTTATAGCCCTTTATTACTATCATCTCAGGGTCCCCGGTATACAAGGACGATCAGTGACACTTACACAGAGGAAATGTGCTGTTGATCTGCTCCATCACATCTGTTAGGTCGGTGCTGGTGTTATGCGGTGGAGACAACACGTCGTCTGTGGATACATTAATCAAAGTAATAGGAGTCAGAAATGAATGTTAAAAAGCTTTAACGTGAAGTCTATCAGCGTTCCGGTGGTTTGTTGTGTTAATAATGAAGCGTCTGCTATGCATGGCTAATGTCTACAATGAGATTCACTCCGGCACCAGCCTCATAATTGCTGCTTGGAGGAAAATTAAAATGATTCTATCGGGCTCAGAAACAATATTTAGATCTCAAGTGCGGTGGGTAAGAAGCGTCTATGTCATCAGCCGCTTCGCTCTACTTTACTGCTGAACGATCTGCCAGAACTCACCGAGGAGCGGGAGAGGATAGAACCGGATTCTATGGAAATAATACAGGGTTTTTTTTTGTTATTCTATCTTCAAAAAGGGCTAGAGATTATTTTCAGGGTAGGTCTTCTGGTGCCGTTATTCGAGTTAAAAACATCTTTTATTCTGACAGTGTGGTGTCAAAGAGGCGGGGCCTGGAGCATCAGTGCCATAGGCCTGCCCAGGGGCGTGCCAACAAAAGAAGAAAGGCGTGGAAGAGGGGGAGAGAGGTGCTGCAGGCCGAGGGCACAGATACTCTAGGCCCCGCCCGTTTGACACTGCGTCATCAGGCTAACATTGAGGAAGACAACAGAACAGTACCAGCGTCTTTTTGTGTGTGTGTGTGTGTGTGTGTGTTAGCAGCTATAAAGACAAGACTGTATAAAATCCTTGATGTGTTCTGAACCCTTTAGCTGCGTTCCGTGCGTCTATTAAACAACATGATAGAAATGATAATAAGCTCCGGAGACGCGGAAGGAAATCTCTTGCATCACTATCAGCCGCAATGTAACAAGCAGTAATACAGTATACTGAAATCCAGACTAAATCTACTGTATTCATTGAAGCTTTAGGAGACAACTGAAAAAAGAGCGGCTTTAATCTCTAGACAGTCCAACTCAATTAGAGAACCTGTAAAGGTTCTGGTTCCTGAGACGACAGCTGCTGTTTGTGTGCGGGGAATAAATCACTCGAGTAAAGCGGCTTCCCACCTGTCTGCTGGAACTGTAAGCTGAAATGATGGTCAGCCGAATATCTGGGAGCTGGCGGCGGCTGCGACATCAACAAAGAGACTCCATTAACCCTGGATTCTGACTCCGGCTGAAGGAGAACAAAGCAAAATACAAATGAGAGAGAACTCACCTTGGAAATAAAGCCGTATACATATAATTTACACATAAAAGCAAGAAAAAAACAATGGTTAACACTTGATATTATACAGTCT
Organism: Dendropsophus ebraccatus; assembly: GCF_027789765.1. Taxonomy (NCBI): domain Eukaryota; kingdom Metazoa; phylum Chordata; class Amphibia; order Anura; family Hylidae; genus Dendropsophus; species Dendropsophus ebraccatus. Next base: position 72,249,597 of record NC_091468.1, on the reverse strand, counting down.
AACCTTAATTATGGTGGCTGCGGCCTATAACATTTTACCTAAATAGGTCAGAGCTTTGATTAAAGAAAAAAAGCTCCATTTCTGCTTCTCACAAAACATTCCGGCCACATAATAGAATTCTGTTTACCTTCCCCTGCCACTAGGGGGAGCTCACCGCACAGGACACCTGTAAAGCTCTCATTAACCTCATCAAATTAGTCTGCAATTATCTTGTAACGATTTGTCATATATTTTCCTGAAATGCTGATAAATAAATTATTTTCTCCGGCACAAGGACCCCGTCACTCCCTACAATCTGTATATGTGCAAAATAAACAATAGCAGGTGCTCTCCAATCAAATAGGATGCATATAAATTAAGGGTTTTAGTAAAACAGTGACCCCATCCCACATCTACGCTTCTATGAACCTCATTAAGTGTGTAAGAGACTAGAGAATATACAGGGTATTATATAGAATTGTTCAGGTGGCTCAGGGCAATAATATCGCAGCGGAAGCAAACAGTATAACTATGTATTACGGCTTTATGGGGGTTACAGAAAATGTGAATAGATTGAATGTAACAAGCAAGTAACATCCCCGCAGGGCTGTGACCTTGTGATTTGTTAGACAACTAATGAATCAGAAACTACATACAGTTGTATAAATACCATTAAATGTAAAGCTGTCGACACAAACTAGCAAATTGAGAAAACACATCTACCATGGGGAGGTGTATGCGAATGGGCGCACAAGAAGCGCTCGGATTTTGGTTTGCATTATTAAACAGGAAATCTGGTTGCTGTAGGCTATACCAGCCATTTCCATCAGCAGAAGCCTCTAAATAGCCTAAGAGTGTTAGAGCTGGAAACGCTGAAAGCAATTTAGTTTTCAGAAAATTCTTCTCATATGTTGTCAGGACTGAAGATCTCTGAGGCCACCAGCAGGAAGACAGTCTAGATTTGCATCATTACAGGATCTCTGCATATCTAGATGTTTTATTCCTATCAATAAACACAGTCACATCCACCAAGGAAAGAAGAACGGGAGCGGCACTCACCGGCATTCAGATACAGAAGGATGCTTTATCACAGCAGTGCGTTCCACAGATAGAGTGACAATCGTTTTGCACCTGCATCCTTCTTCCGGCTCACGCGGCTGGAGTGTAAGCTGGAAGAAGCACGCAGATGCGAAACAGTCATTCTCTTCTCGTATGTGGATGTTGGACACTTTTTTAAAGTGGGAAGCAAAACACCACCAGGATTAGAGAGACCCCTGAAACACAGCCTGTCTATGTCCGTTCATCTGGGGGACCATATAGTTGTGCAAGCTGATTTCTGTTTGTGCTGTATAATCACAGGTCTTAGGGCCCTTTTACACAGAAAGATTATCTGACAGATTATCTGCCAAAGATTTGAAGCCAAAACTAGGAACAGACTATAAACAGAGATCAGGTCATACATGAAAGCCTGAGATTTCTCCTCTTTTCAAATCCAGTCCTGGCTTTGGCTTCAAATCTTTGGCAGATAATCTGTCAGATAATCTTTCTGATAATTAGAGATGAGTAAACTTTTCTGAAGTTAGGTTTGGCAGGTTTGCAAACTTTTGGCGAAAAATGAGCTAACCAATCCGTAACAAAACCATCACTGCCGGTCAGAGCTTTCCATAGCTCAGAATATCCAATAATATAATATGACAGAAGATTATAAAATCTTTATGAGCCGGCAGCAAAAAGCCTCATTGTTTTGCACTTGTCATGATGAATCCGGGCAGACAGCGGCTAGAAAACCCCATCGGAAGCTTTTATTCCTGAAAACCAATGGAGACTTTAATGAAAACTGTTGTAGAGAAGGAACATTGGGAAGGCCCAGAGTGACCAATTTGCTTTCATCTCCCTGATAGATGGCTGGAAGGAAGAATCTAACTATTTCCAGTTACCTGTAAATCGGTTGTGACGGATGTCGGCCACTGGATACAGAATAATATGGGAAAAGGCTTCATAAACTGATATAATATATTTTAAAGTTATTAATAGAATAAGACTAAAGCTACAACGACGTCCGCCTGTTATGTTCAATATCCAGAATTTAAAAAAATCTGTATAATTGTTACACTGTATGCGAGATAAACTCGTAAAGAAGGCCGAGAACCAAGGCAAATCTATCCTGTTTTACTGAATATTGTTCTAATAGGTAAAAGACACCATAAAAAGGCTAGGATCCCACCATGTAAAAATGGCAGCCGTTGTTATAAAAGATGGCAACCATTATTACATAGTGTGAACCTAGCCAAATACTGTATTAGACCATGTTTCCAATACATATAAGCAACAACTGTTATTTACCCTTATTTTTACATTTTGGGAACATGGCCACATTCTGTTTAAAGGGAATCTGTCACTATGGTTATTCCACCGTAAATGAGGGCAGTATAAACTAGTGAAAGAAATTCTGCACAGATCGGTGTATTATTTCCATCATTCTGTTCAGCCATTCTCCTAATATGCAGGAGAATAGGATTCTTGCCACACCCCTCCCCCCGCCCTCCAGCTGCTGATTGACAGTTGACTGCCTATCCACAGCATGGATAGATAACTGCCAATATCCAGGACTACTGAGCACATGCACATAATGGAGAGGACTACTTATTGTCCATGTTATTCAGGAGGAGATCTCTGGATCAGCTGCACAGAACAATGTAAGTGATCCATCATCCTGCTCGGCTTCTCCGTCACTAGTTTATGCTACACTCAGATAGGACGCCATAACCTGCTGACAGAGTCTCTTTAACTAAAAAGCATGTTCGGTACCTGTTCCAATAACTGCCGTAACCGGTGCAGCTGGGACTCTAACTGCTTGTTATGATCTTCCAGTATTTGCATCCTGGCTTCAAGTCGCCCTTTGTGCTGTCTTAGTAGTTTTGCTTCAGCGATGAGTTCTGCATCCTCCGACGTGTGTTGCAGTGAGGCCAGCGAGTCAGGGGGGGATGATGGGGGGCTCAGTCCTTTTTTCAACTGCTGTGCTTTTAACTGTTCATATTCAATCTTCAAATTCCTGTTTAAAGGTATAACCCATATATGATACATATCTGTGAGTACATAGGGACTAAATAAAACCTTTATTTGTAGATATTAGAACACGTCTTTAAAGGCTGAGACACTTCAGAGAAGCATTTTGTGAATTCTTTCTTTGTATTTTTCTCCATAGGTCTTTATTAAAAAAATGAAAACTGATTTTTTTTATTGCATCCTGGAAACAAATAAGAAAAGGCCGGTACTAAGGTGTCCATAGCCTCTAATTCATTACATGCATCGCATTTCAGCGTGGGATGCATTTATAAAAAACTGAGAAAAAAGAAAGTGTATAACAAGCGAGTGGGAGAGAAGAGAAGAAATGAGCAGGTAGAACAGCTGAAATGTTTAGCTTTATCCTGACAATCCACTACCAAATATTTCCTCATACATCTGTCATATACAACTACATCCAAAGGTATTCATCCGCAATTAATGTAGCACGGCCTGTAATTTCATCGATGTACATAACGTCTCCCACGTCAGACAGAACCCGTATCACCCTTCTGTCTCGTTAACGCATTGGTTTTATGAAATGTAATATAATTCCCTTCTAGAAGCCACCAGGATGCGGTTATGTTCTGACGCAGTAAAACAAACGAAAAATACAGCAGTATAATAGGTCGTACAGCGCGGTCGTATTTATACTCTAATGATCTGCTACAAAAAATCTATGGAAAATGAAAAACAAAAATAAGTGTGAGTAGAGATGTCTGATTTTTTTATAGCGTTAAAGGGGAACTATCAACAGGTTATAGGAAACTAATCTGCTGCTATGTCCCTATTGCTCAGGAGACGCTGAGGAGGATGGGATGTCTCCTATAGCACGTCCCTTATAGTGTGTGTCCCTTATAGTGTGTGTCCCTTACCTTTCTCCTTGTCATTGTTCCGGTGAAGCACTGCCCGCTCCCATAGCATTGATCCAGCCCGCCCCCAGACGGCCAGGGGTGGGCAGTGCTCCTATTGGTCTCACCGAACCTTGGAGCCCACGTCTAACTGCCCCGTGACAGCACCGAGGAGGAAGGTAGGAGACACGCTATAAGGGGCACGCTGTAAGACACGCTATAAGAGACACACTATAAGGGACACGCTATAAGGGACACGCTATAAGGGACACGCTATAAGGGACACACTATAAGAGACACGCTATAAGGGACATACTATAAGGGATATACTATAAGAGACACGCTATAAGGGACACGCTATAAGAGACACACTATAAGGTACACACTATAAGAGACACTATAAGAGACATACTATAAGGGAAACACTATAAGGGACACACTATAAGGGACACACTATAAGGGACACACTATAAGGGACACACTATAAGGGACACACTATAAGGGACACACTATAAGGGACACACTATAAGGGACACACTATAAGGGACACACTATAAGGGACACACTATAAGGGACACACTATAAGGGACACACTATAAGGGACACGCTATAAGGGAAACGCTATAAGGGAAACGCTATAAGGGACACACGCTATAAGAGGCACGCCATAAGAGACATTTTTTCAACTAAAACCAGGAGTGGGCTAGGGTTACAACATGTAAAACTTACAGACGCTTTTTATAACTGCCATCATTGTGCAAATGTAAAAAAAAACAGCGGTTATTTGCGCAATGACGGCTGTTGTTCTAAAAGGCGGCTGCCATTTCTACATAGTGTGACCCTAGTGACCACACAGAATCTGTACAAATCTTTCCATGATAACTTTGCCCTGTAAGCCCCACTCCTGGTTTTGGTTGATAAAAGACTGAGGGAAATCCTGTGTGTGAGCATGGCCTTAGGCTTTGTTCACATACATTAAAATAGATATAAAACACAGAAGAATTTTGACGTTTTATACCTTTTTTTTTAATTGTCGTATTTTATTTAGCTGTGTGTGCGCGGCCGCAGGCAACGGTCCCACAACGTCTTTTTATGCAAAATACCAGCTGCTGTTTTACAGAGATGGACATAAATAATAATCATAATCCCACAACGTTATTGTAATAAACAAAGGCTGGTTTTTTTGTCTAAGATGATGTTGTGGGAACATGGCCATATTTTGTTTTTGTTTATTTCACTGTGTGTGAACCTAGTCTGATGGTCTTAACACATTATATATATATATATATATATATATATAGATATATATATGCGCACCTCACTCATCTTGTTACCATTGTAGAAATAACCAAATGATCGTTATTTCAAAATAAGGGATTTTATTAGGCTGGAAAATGCCGTCCATCCAAAAAAAGGTCCGTCAAACGGCCAATAAAAGGGCATTGTGTGGTCGTGGCCAAAGACTGAATTGTGTTACCTACATAAACGCATCATCACTATTGAATGGAACAGAACATGTGTAGGTGTAAACTATATCCACATAGCGGTTATACAGAAGTTCTCTCTCCACCCAGGATACAGAAGAGCAGGAGAATACACATGACTCCCGACTTACCTCTGCTCTTCCTCCAGATCAGCGATGATTCTCTCCAGTTCTCCTCTTTCCTCCTTTTCTACCGACTTAAGGATCTGTGCGGGACTTTGTGGTTGACCTAAGGGCGACTCTCCTCCCAGCGTGTGACAGTACTGCTGGATCAGGGCGTGCTCATCGTCACTACAAGTTTCAGGAAAAAACATAAGCTCAGAATCTTAGGAGACACAACTGAGACACTAATGTGTTTTTTTTCTCCTTTTTTTCTCCAGCGTACAATATGGCTGACCACGTTATTGCGGACGTTACAAGTAACCATTTAAAAACCGATAAGTAAAGATATGTTTCAGATTTTTTTCAGTGTGAACCCGGCCTTATCCTGTGCGAGACTTCTTGCCGTCACTACTGCAAAGAAAGCGGTTACCGCATCGGAGCAAAATAACCTCATTATCTGTGAAATAAACTTTCTCAGAGACGTCGGCCGTTAGATTAGTAATTACGGAGACTCTGGACAGAAATCTATGAAATGTTGCGGTTCCGTCATAGTCTGCCTGCTGATCTACTGATCCCAGTATTACACGCAGCCATAGAACAAGTGCAAACACTCGCTCCATCACTGGCAGAAACTCATTATAGATTTCCCATCTTCTACTGATAAAAACCTTAATTACCTGATGGAAATCCTCGTATCCTGGAGAAGCAGCATCACAGATCAGTTACACATCAAGAACTTTATGTCCTCGTGAACTTTCTCTGACACATTTCATATTACACCGTCTAAAATAACAAAAAGTTCTGCCCAGGCCGTTCTCATCACACGGCCAATAAGCAGGGCGGTTATCTATGCTGAGAGGATAGGTCCCGGTACCTCCTCAGTGCCTCTCCGTCCAGGTCCGGCACATGGAGCCACAGAGACATTACGCTGGTGTACGCACTACATAAGGCCACACACCACTAGATGAGTCTTCAAAACCATTGACTGGTCTAAGCGCCCAAGGGGCAGAAATGACCTTATGGTGAAGACTGAGCTTAAAGGGGTACTCTGATGAAAATCTTTTTCTTTCAAATCAACTGGTGTCAGAAAGTTATATAGGTTTGTAAATTACTTCTATTTAAAAATCTCCAGTCTTCCAGTACTTATCAGCTGCTGTATGTCTTGCAGGATGTAGCGTATTCTCTCCAGTCTGACACAGTGCTCTCTGCTGCCACCTCTGTCCATGTCCAGAACTGTCCAGAGCAGCAGCAAATCCCCATAGGAAACCATTATTTGCTCTTATTCTTACACTGTGGGAGCATAGCCTTAGGGGAAAGCTAGGATTTGTGACTATAATTTAACTCCAATGACTACAGGGGGTCAGAGGTCGTCGGCCGCACACCTCCTGTCTCATTATTAGTCAGGCTGCTGTTTTCTCCCTCCCCTGGCAGCTATGCCCCCTCTGCTGGCTGCTATATCCAAGCTCAAGATCAGTGTGTGTATATATATATATATATATATATATATATATATATATATTATAATCCTTAGTACAGAGGAGCTTAAAGGGGTTGTCCGGCAATAAAAAATTATTCACAGAATAACACACATTACAAAGTTATACAACTTTGTAATGTATGTTATGTCTGTGAATGGCCCCCTTCCCCGTGTCCCACCACCCCCACCCGTGTACCCGGAAGTGTGGTGCGCTATACATTACCTGTCACGTGCCGACCACGGTCTCCGATCCTCAGCAGTGACGTCTTCTTCGTCTTCTGAGCTCAGTTATGCTCAGCCAATCGCGGCTGAGCTTCGGATGACGCTGCAGAGGGCGGCCGGCACTCGGGAAGATCCGCTGGCCTCCCGAAGAAGACGTCACTGCTGACGATCGGAGACCGTGGTCGGCACGTGACAGGTAATGTATAGCGCACCACACTTCCGGGTACACGGGTGGGGGTGGTGGGACACGGGGAAGGGGGCCATTCACAGACATAACATACATTACAAAGTTGTATAACTTTGTAATGTGTGTTATTCTGTGAATAATTTTTTATCGCCGGACAACCCCTTTAAAGGGTTGCTTTAAATGATGTTGTCTCCTTTAAATTCGAAGCTTTCAGGTTACAGCTGAGAATAAATGTCATTGTTCTGCAGCGTTCACCCGATTGCTCGTCCCTTCCTTCCGTCACAATAAGATGCTGCTGAAACCTATAGATCTGTAATAGTGATGAGGTGCCGAGCTGTGTGTACAGGGGGATAATAGTCGCTGACTTCTCAGTGAGTTTAATTAGTGCATGAAGGGCCCTTAAACTGCACAATAAAAGAAGAAAGATCCGGAGACGGTCGGCCGCGTTATTAGAGTCTGAAATGTCAATAAACCAGAGGAGCAGGATGGCGGCTCCAGGATAGCGGCACGATTTCTTATTCCAGACTCCCTCGGTTATTTACAGGGAGAATGTGTAACCGCGCTAATGAATCCAGGGAATGGGCTATAAATAGCAACTATTAGATGCAACCAAGCACATATGGGTTAGAGAACAATGGGAGAACGACTGCTCAGAATATTTTATACACAGCTGACTGTGAATATATTACCTAGATTACTGATTTACTGACACATACTCATACATTCTATAATGGGAGCAGTGGCGTAGCTATCACAGAGGCAGACCACGCAGCTGCTATGGGGCCAAGACCCCCTCTCGGCAAAGCACGTGGCCTGCCTCCATCCTACTATGGTACAAGCAACAGATTTTTGTGTCAGCAGAAAGCAGCAGCTGAGAACTGGGGGAAGGAGACTGAATAGATAATAACAGGTATGGAAGGAATTGTTAGGCTCACCATGGGCAGCAACATATCAGAAGTGGAATACCCCTTTAAAGGGAACCAATTAGCCCAATGGGTCTGATTTGGTTCCCTGGTGCACAGTATAAAGCAGCAGCAGCAGCACCATTATGCCTGAGAAAATTAAGATTAATCCGCTGGCGCAGCAGGGAGAGGGGCGGCAGGTAGTCGTCTGGGCGGCTCCCTGTCCAATTCTAGTCACCACTCTCTGCCTGTCAGACGGTTATCCTGTGGATAGGCCATCAATCAGTTTAACTAAAAACCCCTTTGAGGAGAAGTCCCACAGAAGAGCAAAAACTGCAGCCAGGCAGGTGGGGGCAGAAAAAATAATAGACCTGATCTCACCTGTCCTCGTGCCTCCGATGCGCCGCTCTCGGGGGTCTGGTTCACATCACCCGGCTGTCAGCTTCAGCTGAAAACGGAGTACGTCACATACCCGGCTTCACCAGCTGAAACGTCACGGCCCGGTTGAGCAATCGCCTGGTGTCCCGCCCTTAGCCACTGATTGGCTGAACAGGCAATCACTCAGTCAGGGTCATGACATCACATCTGGGAAAGCTGCAAGTCACCGGCTGATGTGAATGGGACCCGGGAGCGGGTGAGTTCAGGTCTTTCTTATTTTCCAGCCCCCACCAGCCCGCCTGCAGTTCTTGTACCTCTGTGGGAATTCTTCTTTAAATGGGTTGTCTGGTGATGGAAAATATTTTTAGGGGCTCGTGGTCTTCATCTAACAGGATCAGGAGGTGATGGCGGTGTGTGTGTGTGGGGGGGGGGGGGGGATATTTAGGATATTTCTATTGCCTGAACAGATTGGTGGCTTCTCAGATGTATCTCAACAACCGATGGGCACCCCACTAATACGACGGACGCATTTACACGCTCAGTGAATAAGGTCCATGAACAGAACCGTAATCACAGAAAGCGTCCTCAGGATCAGCTGTAACACTGGATGGATATGTGTCTTTTCTCCACCGTACTATGAGGAGAGTCCGTTATATAATTAATAATACTGAACATTGACGCTTAACGGAGACAGATGATAACGTTTCATCTCTGAGGCGTCAGCCGGGATTTTACGGCTTTGAGGAGAGAATTAAGGGGCCTCACATGTGGATCTTCCCCAATACTTTTATTTAGTGCTCGGAATTAGAGGAAATATTGTGACCATGATGATAATTACATCAATTATCCTCTTCTAATTAGTCTCCTCTAAGTATCAGTGTTGTCTTATGATGTGTGATTAGGAGGAGAAGAATCATCGTACCGTGCGGCAGAAAAGCCTGACATTTCCCTCTGTTCTGCATAATCAGCCCCTGAATATAGGAGAGCGTGCCGGATACGGGAGAGCGCGCAGGATACGGGAGAGCGCGCAGAATACAGGAGAGCGCGCCGGATACAGGAGAGCGCGCAGAATACAGGAGAGCGCGCAGAATACAGGAGAGCGCGCAGAATACAGGAGGGCGTGCCGAATACAGGAGAGCGCGCAGAATACAGGAGAGCGCGCAAAATACAGAAGAGAGCGCAGAATACAGGAGAGCGCGCAGAATACAGGAGAGCGCGCAGAATACAGGAGAGCGCGCAGAATACAGGAGAGCACGTAGAATACAGGAGAGCACGCAGAATACAGGAGAGCACGCAGAATACAGGAGAGCACGCAGAATACAGGAGCGCGCATCGGATACAGGAGAGCGCTGCGGCTTCTTTACTTACTTTCCAATATCATCTATCTATTGTGGCGGCCATTATTTCCTGGAATACTGCACGGTAGCCTGACACTACAATATCTTATGGAGGTGTTTCTCCTGCGGCCATATGTTACATTAAAGGGGAACTCTCAGCAGGTGAGACGATTCTAACCTGCTGATATGTCCCTACTGCACAGAAGAAACAGAGGAGGAGAGGATGTGTCTCATATTATGTCTCCTACAGTGTCCGTCTCCTACAGTGTCCGTCTCCTACAGTGTTTCTCTTGTAGCGTGTATCTTACAGTGTGTCTCTTGTAGCGTGTCTCCTATAGTACGCCCCTTACCTTCCTCCTCGGCACAGTTCCTGTGCAGTTAAGTAGTTTGCTCCATGCTCCGGTGAGACCATTGGAAGCTCTGCCTTCCCCCCAGCCCTGGCCGGCACACCCCTCTCTAATATATTCAAGGGAGCGTGCCAGATTGGCACTATAGTGGCAGGCAGTGCTCCTAACTGGGACCCCAGTGCTCTTAATGGTCTCACCAGACTGTGGAGCAAACTGCACCTAAATTGCGCCAAGGAGGAAGGTAAGAGACATACTATATATTGCTTCCTCCTCAGCGTCTCCTGTGTAATAGGGACATAGCAGCAGGTTAGACTCGTGTCACCCGCTGATAGTTTCCCTTTAAAGGGGATATTCCAAGACCTACAGTTATCCCTTATGCACAGTACAGGGGATAAGTAACTAATTGTCGGGGTCCAATTGCTGGTATATCGGCTGATGCTGAGAACAACAAGTAAATGAAGCAGCAGCAGCAAGTGCACCCGGTGCTCCACCCATTCTCTATGGGGCCGGCAAACATTGCTGAGTGCTGGGGACAACTGCGCAGTCTGCAGCCTTGTCTTCTATAGCCTTGTCTTGTAGTCTATAGCCTTGTCTTGTAGTCTATAGCCTTGTATGTAGTCTATAGCCTTGTCTTCTATAGCCTTGTCTTGTAGTCTATAGCCTTGTATGTAGTCTATAGCCTTGTCTTGTCTTGTAGTCTATAGCCTTGTCTTGTCTTGTAGTCTATAGCCTTGTCTTGTCTTGTAGTCTATAGCCTTGTCTTGTCTTGTAGTCTATAGCCTTGTCTTGTCTTGTAGTCTATAGCCTTGTCTTGTCTTGTAGTCTATAGCCTTGTCTTGTCTTGTAGTCTATAGCCTTGTCTTGTCTTGTAGTCTATAGCCTTGTCTTGTCTTGTAGTCTATAGCCTTGTCTTGTCTTGTAGTCTATAGCCTTGTCTTGTAGTCTATAGCCTTGTCTTGTAGTCTATAGCCTTGTCTTGTAGTCTATAGCCTTGTCTTGTCTTGTAGTCTATAGCCTTGTCTTGTCTTGTAGTCTATAGCCTTGTCTTGTCTTGTAGTCTATAGTCTTGTCTTGTAGTCTATAGCCTTGTCTTGTCTTGTAGTCTATAGCCTTGTCTTGTCTTGTAGTCTATAGCCTTGTCTTGTCTTGTAGTCTATAGCCTTGTCTTGTCTTGTAGTCTATAGCCTTGTCTTGTCTTGTAGTCTATAGCCTTGTCTTGTAGTCTATAGCCTTGTCTTGTATGTAGTCTATAGCCTTGTCTTGTCTTGTAGTCTATAGTCTTGTCTTGTCGTCTATAGCCTTGTCTTGTCTTGTAGTCTATAGCCTTGTCTTGTCTTGTCGTCTATAGCCTTGTCTTGTAGTCTATAGCCTTGTCTTGTATGTAGTCTATAGCCTTGTCTTGTATGTAGTCTATAGCCTTGTCTTGTATGTAGTCTATAGCCGTGTCTTGTCTTGTAGTCTATAGTCTTGTATGTAGTTTATAGCCCTATCTTGTCTTGTCTTCTATAGCCCTATAAGATGCAATGTGTTTTATATTGAGAGACCTCGCTATTGTAAGTTGTCTTTACTTGAGTTACGGACACCACCTTATAGCTTCCCACCAGTCCAGCCAGTCACCTGTAAGGTTCCTATTACATGAGGACAGGTATAATAATAGTAATTCGCTGTCTGCACATCGCCCTATGCGACCAATAAATGATGAAAGTAAAAAGCAGCATGAGAGATCCAGCAATAGTGTGCGGCCCAGATAGCTCAATACCGGCCCTGAGCGGCCATCTAGGAGACTGGAGCAGGTGTCAGGCAGGGGAAGAGTGGTGTAATTCTGCCCTGCCTCCACAGCTGTACTCGCTGGATGTGACATGGATATGCTGGGTGATCTAATCTATATTACTCACATGCTTCCAGTGGCCGAACTGCTGTCCGTAAATAGAGAACCGTTCGTCCTTTCCATGTGCGCCAGCCTGAAGACAAAAAGGAACAGTTACTACCAATAATAATATAACAAAAACAACTAATAATATACAGGGGTTTTCTTCTTCATGCAATGTCTATGGAGTTATTACTCATTTCACTTAAAGGGGGTTCTCCAGCATTAGAAAAACATGGCCGCTTTCTTTCAGAGACAGCACTGCTCTTGTCTCCAGGTTGGCTGCAGGTTTTGTAACTCAGTTCCATTGAAGTGAACGGAGCTTAACTGTAAACCTCACCTGACCTGGAGACAAGAGCGGTGCTGTCTCTGGGAGAAAGTGACCATGTTTTTCTAACGCTGGAGAACCCCTTTAATATCTGTAGTAGCTATATAGTCCCAGTCTTCTTTCATCTAGGACTTAAAGGAAAAGTCCCACCAAATTAAAAAAAAGTCAGTGAGTCTGGGGGTGCAGGAAAATAATAAACAAACTATACTTACCTATCCTTGTGCCTCATAGTGCCGCTCCCGGGTCCTGTTGACAGACGTCAGTGACCTGCAGCTCCTCCAGGTGCAATGTCATGTACCCGGCTGAGTGTTTGGCCGCTCACCCAATCACTGACACTCTGGGAGGGAACAGCTTCGCCGGTCCGTGACGTTGCAGCTGGAAGAGCTGGATGTGAAATGTAGCCGGTCTCCAGCAGAAAATAACTTCCATCAGCCGTCAGTGGGAACCAGGAGCAGCACAACAGAGGCACGGGGATGGGGGAGTTTAGGTTGTTTATTATTTTCCTGCACTGCCCCCCCCCCCTCCATTTTTTAAATCAGTGTTCATACACACAGCTGTTTTTATTGGACTGCAATCATTTAACAACAAATATTTATTTTACAACAACAGGCATTATTTGTCATTAAATGGCCACCATTTTGACGGTGTGTGAACATAGCCTCATAGAGGCAAATACAGGAGATGTAGTCTTGCTTCCATCCCCCCCCGTCTCACTACCACTGGATGTAAGCGCCGGATCTGGAGCTAAATCACAAATCTCTGCATAAAGTTGTTTATTTTGGGATACGCTGTGACCCCTGAAACCAATCATTGTGCCCTTGTGGGCAGCTGTGTGAACAATATGGTGTCTATTCCCCATTTATGAATAATGAGTAGGGGGATACAAGTCCTTCCATTCTACTATTAAAGTATAATGTATATACTGGGCTTCCTTAATAAAGACAATCCTGTCCTTATGCCATAAGCAAGACTGAAACTAAAAAGCAGCATTGGCGCAAAAACGCCCCTAGAAGACTATTACAAGCAATTATTAGATTGTGTGAACTGATCAGTGCTCTACCTGAGGCAGACTTCATGAGAAGATCACCGATCTGACAGAACAGATGGTAAATATTATAGCCCCCCCTGTCAGGGAAAGTGAGCGGATCCTACAGTCACGCGGCAGGGGTTCCGATCAGTCAGTGACAGGTGGTTATCCTCTCAATGACTCCCTTAAATACAGTGATTGCTCTTGATCGAGCGTTTAAGGGGTTAATAACAGGCAGTTGCAAGATTACAGCAGTCTGTCATTATACCCGTCACCTGGGATACTAATGTGTGCAGGGCTGATCACACTGAAGCAGCCCTGCACACATCATGACCCCTTCACAATCAGGAAGACACATATATACAGTATATACACACACATTCTCACTGCACAGGGCATCAGCAGTAGGAACGTATATTTACAGACTGTGGACGGGAAGAGGTTAAAGATCTATTTGATTGCTCGCACTTAGAATAGGGGATTTATTCTAAGGTTGTGCTCACACACCATCAAAATGATGGCCGTTTTTATTGAATGTCAGTGACTTGATACCGAATAACGGCTATTATTTTATAACCACAATTATTTGTATAACAACTTATTATAGCATAACGGCCGTTATCCATCCATTTAAAACGGCCGTCATATTGACAGAATATGAACATAGCCTAGAAGAATGTTTACGCTAAAGTAATATGTAAACAAGAAATATCCGTCCAAAAACATAAAAACATTTTTGTTTTTTATTTATTGGCTTTATTTTTATTTCGGCAGCAGTCATATTTCCTGGGGCTCGGGATGGAGATTTCAGCTCAGAGTTTCGGCTTTGAAGTAAACTTCTTAAAGAGTTGTGCGGCGATGAGCGGCAAATTTCTTCCTTTTTAATAAATATGTAAATAAGAGTTGAGTTTGGGCTTTGTAGGACACGGCGGCGTTATCTGCCTCCGCACCCTCTTCTCTTCATTTCTACTCAGACGGAATTGGAGATGACAATCTTGTCAGAGACGCAAATCATCTATGTGCTACTATGTTGCGATCAAAGACTTCTTCTTTTAACTTGTAAGTCTTCAAGCCTCTAACACAATCTTACATAATGTCAACTCTTGGTGGGCGCTAATGTGCGGTGGTTAGGAGCAGTTACTTGATGTTAGGAAATAGAGGAGACCAGAAATCTCTTTTATAATGGAGAGAATAGCGATAAAGGTGATATACACAAATAGAATATATATACAATGGTACCTTGGTAGAGGGGTAACTTGGTATAAGAGTAACTTGGTTTAAGAGCTCACAGTTTTTCAAAATAGTGACTTGGTATAAGAGCATTGCTTTGGTGTAAGAGCTCCGTGTACTGGGTGGTAGGGGGAGTGGGGGAGGAGCATGGTCTGGGGAGTGGGGGAGGGGCATGATCTGCATAGCGGGGTCTACAGCCCTGTACTCTGACCCAGGAAGTCTCCCTCACCTTCCAAATCATAGCAGATCCACTTCAGGCTGGGGCTTACATCAGGGGACAGGACTGTGGAGGTAATCTCTGCATAGCTGTAACCCCTCTCTCCCCGGACAGAGAGCGCTGTGTGTATGTGCCCACATCTGCCCTGCTCAGTCCTTCCTGCTCCCTGCAGTCTCTGTCCGCCCTTGTGTTTCCCATCCTCTCCATTACTGTACAGTAACTTATAATATCACAGATTCTGCTGTTTCTGAATGTTTGCTTCATCTGTGCTACATGTTATTCAGAATAATAAATCATTATATTTAGGGTGTGGAACCAATTGTCTGCATTTCTATGATTTCTTATGGGAAAATTTACTTTGGTTTAAGAGTGGATTTGGATCACAAGCGCCGTCCTGGAACGAATTATGCTCGTAATCCAAGGCACCTCTGTATATACACAAATGCAGGACAATCATAACAGTATTTCAAAATCTATAAAAATGTGAACAAAAAACACTACCATGTGGGACCGAAATTATGCTACCACAATACCAAAAAAACTCAAAGTACAATAGACGCTAAAATGAATGAATGTTAAAGCTATAATATCTGATATCAGGGGGCGCAAACACATATTCCGAGCATCGATGGACGTTCTGTATGCTCATAGGCTAAACAAAGGACAGTAGGTTACAATGTTTATTTCCAAGAGACTCTGTCAAATAGCTTCATATAGTGTAACTAATCGCAGCCCAGGTAAGGGTTAAAGCACCTCCATAGGCTTACCTATAGCTTGTGAACTTCTACAAGGCAGGACACAAAACACAGGCTGTCAATCAGCGCAATAGGAGGTGGCAACCAGCAGTAGGGGATGAAAACGCTGGGCACGTGAGGAGATCGGCCTCATCCGTCTGCTTATTTGCATATATAGTACCAGCACAAGTTCGCAAACCAAAAACTAGGTCTATAACGGTGCTCTATGGAGGTCTATGAAGGTGCTTTATGGAGGTGCTTTATGGAGGTCTATGAAGGTGCTTTATGGAGGTCTATGAAGGTGCTTTATGAAGGTCTATGAAGGTGCTTTATGGAGGTCTATGAAGGTGCTTTATGGAGGTCTATGAAGGTGCTTTATGGAGGTCTATGAAGGTGCTTTATGACCCTTACCTGGTGGTGTGATAAGCTACACTAGGTGAAACCATCCAGCAGATTCCCTTTAAATGGGTTGTCCAGGGTGCAGAAGAGAACTGAAGCCTTCTGCTCCCCAAAACACTCACTTTCTGCCGTTCCACGTCTTGTAAATAAGCCTTCTGAGACGTGGAGGGGGTAGGTGTATATCCTTATCATCACTTGATCTCGGATACACTGCACAATGTCCTACAACAACTGCAACATCTTGCAGGTACTGGACATCATATGTGGGCATTAACACCCGCCTGTCCACGTCTCTGAAGGCTTCCTCACCCAACTACAAGGAGGAAGCAATGGGGAGCAGAAGGCTTCTGCTCTCTGTACAACCTCTTTTATATGTACAGACCTCTATGGACCACCTCCACAACAGCCCACAAAGCTCTGGCATTGTTAGATATTAGTTATTTCCACATCTGATGGGCCTGCCCGGCTCTGCATTTTCCAATTATGCAGCTCTGTGTGCGGATCTAAGGTTGTCCCATCCGCAGAGGTTGCACTCCTGTCTCTGTTCCTGAAATAGTTTAAAGGCCCACAATCTACCCTATTTAGACACAAGCTTTCAGCTGCCGCTTACTAATCCCCACCCTTTGGCTCTCAATGGATGTTCCCTCCCTGGACTCCTGGGAATTAAAAATGGATCACATTTTTTAGATTAGAGGAACTTTTCCATTGGGAGTCAAACACACGGCAGAAATTCATATACACATGGCCTCCCTGGTCTCAGCATAGAAAGTTACCAGGTCCCTCTCCAACCCATCCAGTCTTCTCATACTACTCATGGATCCTAAGATAATTTCTTTCCTTAGTTGTAGTCCAAGACACACTTTGATGTACTACAGAAATTCACAGCAAAAAATGAAAATTACAATGAAATTTCTTGGAGAAAAAAAATAAAAATAATAATAATATACAGCCCTACTACAACTAATCGAGGTGCTTACCTGCTGGCATATTGCTCTATCCTGGAATGTGTGTCATCATCGAATAGTTCCGGCGACTGCAGAGGACTAGAACAAATAAGGAAAGAAGTCATGAAACCATTTTATACCAAAACACTTTGACAAACTGCTGAGTGCGGAACATTACGCTAAGTGAAATATGGTAGCGGGACTCGGAAGGCTTAACATAGACATTATACTCACTCAAACTGGTCAGGCCACATGCTGATGAGGGTAATAGGGCTGTAAGAGAACAAGGAGGAAATGAAGAGAGAAAAACTTTAATGCCATAACAGAGACAGCCGAAAAACCAAAAAGCCCAAACGCTCTTTCACGCCCAAGAGAATGATAAAGACATTGGAAAAAAACTGAAGCTCCACTGCAGGTTTCCTGGCCGGCAGCAGATCTGGTAATTTTCTAGCAGTCCGAGGCGATCTCCGCCAGGATGGCTGCTACAATAGATCTTATTCTTAAATAATTGTGCCAGGAATTGCAATGAGGTTCAATGGAGCTTGAAGCTAGGTCAGAAGCCTCGATGTGCCAGGAGATAATAGCAGTGTAGAACAATACAGAGAAAACCAGAAGCGTGTCCAAGAAATGTCAGTAAGATGTAGGCGTATGGAAAAGTGTATTGGAATCAGCTTGTGGTCATGGGAGAGTCCCGGGATTTCTTATTAATAAGCACCCCGCAGACAGTGCTGAACTCCGGATCATCACTTGTAAGTAACCAGGAACAGGCAGGGGTCAGACAGGACTTCTCCGGCCACCGACCAATCAATGTCAATGGATTTATGAACGGATAAAAATCCGGATTCCAGATTTTTTCAGAGTTACCAAGTGTCAAAAGAAACAAACTACTTTTATACAAATTTTAGATTTCTGCAATACCCGACCAGCTCAGTTCACGTTAGCCTTTATAGATGTAATTCTGTTCTGTTATTTATACAGAGAGGTATTAAAATTAAAGGGGAACTATACTAACCTGCTGATAGCCCCCTACTGCGCATGGGACACCAAGGAGGATGACGGCGGGTCTCTTACAGCGTGTCCCTTATAGCGTGTCTCTTATAGCGCGTCCCTTATAGCGCGTCCCTCATAGCGCGTCCCTCATAGCGCGTCCCTCATAGCGCGTCCCTTATAGCGCGTCCCTTATAGTGTGTCTCTTATAGTGTGTCTCTTATAGCGCGTCCCTTACAGCGCGTCCCTTACAGCGCGTCCCTTACAGCGCGTCCCTTACAGCGCGTCCCTTACAGCGCGTCCCTTACAGCGCGTCCCTTACAGCGCGTCCCTTACAGCGCGTCCCTTACAGCGCGTCCCTTACAGCGCGTCCCTTACAGCGCGTCCCTTATAGAGGGTCTCTTATAGCGGGTCTCTTATAGAGGGTCTCTTACCTGTTTCTGTGCAGTTAGCTGTGTGATCCTCAGCCCGGAGTACTGTTCCGCCTCCATAGCGTCCGCTCCATTGATTATCATTAGAAGGAGCGGGCTGGCTTGGCGCTATGGGTGCAGGGCAGTGCTCCTAACGGTGCTCCGGGCCGAGGATTACACTGCTAACTTCAGACATCGTTCCTCCTCGGTGCCACGTGCGCAGTAGGGGTCTATCAGCAGGTTAGATTCATCTAACCTGATGATAGTTCCCCTTTAATGTCTCAAAGTGTTTTATTTATTTTTTTTACGATCCCACTAACCCTTTGTCCTACAATGTTTTTGTTGAGCAGAGTGACATAGCGCGTTTCTTTATTCTCAGATGAAAAGATGCATTATAATCTCTTGTGATGTGATACTACGCCTCCCACCACCCACTCACCCATCAGCATTTTTTTTGCGAGCTCTGCCAGTCTAGCCATGAAAAAGAAACAAAAACCTGAAATAGCAGCTAGAAGTCCCGGGACCTGTTAGATTTCTGTTTTGTTCCATTATAAATAGATTTACTGTTCGTCTCTGAAGAGTTGAAGCCTTTATGGGAAGTCCATTCCCCCTGTTCCCCACTACAGGGGGTTACATTTTAGTGTATTGTCTTTATGTCTTTACTTTTTCCTCAATAGTAAGGCAGGAACATTACTACATAGTGGGGTGTGAACAATAGGCTGAATATGTATTGTATTGTATTGGTTAGGGTAATAAATTATCTTTTATTCTGCAGCCAAGTCAATGTGGTGTGGCCCAGGTCTGTGACGCCTCTCCTTTCTTCCTCCCCGCCCTCTTCATCATTAGGAACGCCCCTGGGCAGGATTTCTCCTACTCATCACTTCTCTAAATAGTGCACATGTCCCTTGAACAATCCAAAGCGGCACGTGCAGTGTTTAGAGACGTGATGAGTAGAAGAAATCCTGTCCAGGGGCGTTCCTAATGATGAAGAGGGTGAGTAGGAAGAAAGGAGAGGCATCACAGACCTGGGGAACAGACACTCTAGGCCAGACCAAATTGACTCGGCCGCTGCAGATTAAAAAATATTTTTTTTTACCCTAACTAAGGCACCGGGCGCATTTTAAAAGACACAAACGCAAAGGACTTACTCTCATCAAATGGATGGTGCCAGGGGTTTGGGAGGGGGGGGGGGGGGGGGGGGGGGGTGAATACAGTAATGCTTTAAATTCTTTTTTCAGCACTTTCCACTGTATATAAATATAAATAGGTTGTACATCTAAACAAAACCAAATGTGTGGGAGGGTGGTCTACATATTCAGATTTCATATTCTGCAAGACACTTCTACCCTCCATTGTTATTAAACAGATTCAGTCGTTTGTTATTTTTATGTTATTTTCATTCTTTTATTGGTCATGTAGATGTATGAGACAAAATTACGGGAATTACAGAAATTACTTGATTAAAAAATTAATTGCTGCAAATTGCATCATTTGGAATGAATATTAAAGGGCTGGCATGAGTCATGTCCAGACAAAAGAAATCACAATATGATGCTCTCCTTGGGCATCAGTTTAACCACTGGTGTCAGGGACCGCCTGCGTTTTCAGTTGTGAAAGGACGTATTTTATTCCAAACTTTAATACGGTCAGGTTATTATTTTTTACATGCATTATGCTTGGTCTCACCATAAAGGAGGAGGTTATCCTGGATCAGAAAAAACATGGCTACTTTCCTGCATAAACAGCAACACCCCTGTCTGGTACTACAGTTCAGCTCCATTCACTTCAATGGAACTGAGTAGCAAAACCCCACCCCAACCTCAGGATAAGAGTGGGGGTGTTTCTGTAGGAAAACGGCCATTATTTTTCTAAGCCTGGGTAACCACTTTCAAGGGGAACTATCAGCAGGTTAGATAAATCTAACCAGCCGCTATGTCCCTATTGCACAGGAGACGATGAGGAGGAAGATGTCTGTTACCTTCCTTCTCTGCGCTGTTCTGTTGCAATTAGTAGTTTGCTCTGCGGTCTGGTGAGACTGTTAGGAGCACTGCCCGCCCCATAGTGCCAATCCGGCCCACTACCGGCCCGCTGCTGCACTGATTATAATTAGAAAGGGGTGAGGTTTAGATCAGTTTTATAAAACAAATTGGTTGCTTCAGGTCAATGGCTAAAAGTAACGTTACCTCAAAGCCCCAAGCTCAGTGTAGAGTAGTAGCGCCTGACTTACGTCTCCATGTTGTCTCCTTCCAGCACAGTCTGCACCGGTAGGTAGCCTAGTCTGGGATGCTTGTCAAAGTACTTCTTGGATCGGAACTTGTTTTTCAGCACCTTAGTGAAGTCTCGAACATCTTCCCCCGATGTTGTCTGGAGAGAAAAAAAACAGAAGTCGTCATCTATAAAAAGCAGATTTAACTTCTGAGTATATTGGCATCTGGCCACTTTCCATTGTATCATCTGGAACCTATTGAACTAGATGGATTTGGAAGACGGAGTAATTTAAATAATGAAGGTCTGGCAGGAGTTGTCCTCCAGCCTCGCAGATTGACAGCGTTCCACTAAATCTGCATAATAATTAACAGAGAAGTTTGACTTCTGGACAAAAAAAAAGAACGACAAACTCTGGCACCGGCCCAACCTCGCCGAGGCAAAAACAGCAAGTCTGTAACAAAAAGGAAATGTAATTAACACCTAGCCGACCAAATGAGCGTGTGTTCCTCTAAGTAGTATATACCGGAGCAGTCACTTATATTATCAGAAAATGTCACCGCACAAAGATGTGACAACACTGCAGACTCTCTTACAAGGGTCAATTCTTAAAATAATTGTATACTGGATGGCTACGTTACCACCATGTTTTCTCCTCTCTGTTTTTGAAAAACGTCCGTCATTTGGCTGCTTGGCGGCCGGTCAGTGCAGTGACGGCTGCTGGTCCATTATTCTTGGTCAGGTGGACTCATCGCCCTTTGTCTTTAATTGAAAAGTCATGATCTTTATTTTGAGGTCTGCTTAGACAATGTGATCACTTTATACACTGCGTGCATTGGACGACTGTCATTGCATTGAGGTCAATTGAATTGTGGCAAAAACGGACGTCTTCTCTTTTATTGAAGTTTTGTGAATAAAGCCAATACAGTATATTGTAATATTGAGGCAAATACTTTCATGGTAAGAAAGTCACATAAAGCCAGGTTGGCTCTCGTACACAATTTCTATAACTCCTATTAAAGTCCCACGAACACTAACATTGTCGGGGGGGATTGTGGGTGAGAGAAAATAATGAACCAGTGACCTCCCAGACAGACCTAATGGTGTTGAGATCAGGGTGCTGTGGGGGCCAGATCATCACTATTAATACTCCTTTAGGCCATGTTCACACAACATGTTTTACATAAATCAAGGCCGTTGTTGCAATTTCCAATCTCTTCAACTGGTACCTTACTACTCTTATCACACTTTGGATACTTGTTTTTAATCGGTGGAATATTTTCTCCCATGACCACGACTGCAATATTAGAGCATACAAGTAAAAGTTATGTTTGATCTAATCTTTGTTCAATGGTGGTCCTCATATAAGGGCGGGGGGGGGGGGGGGGTGTTCCTCATATAAGGGAGGGGGGGGGTGGTCCTCATATAAGGGGGGGGGGGGGGGGCCACAAATCGGTGGTGGGGCTCCTCCTATCGGTGGTGGGGGTCCTCCTATCGGTGGTGGGGGCTCCTCCTATCGGTGGTGGGGGTCCTCATATCAGTGGTAGTGATCCTCATATCGGTGGCGGTGTTCCTCCTATCGGTGGTGGGGCTCCTCCTATCGGTGGTGGGGCTCCTCCTATCGGTGGTGGGGCTCCTCCTATCGGTGGTGGGGCTCCTCCTATCGGTGGTGGGGGTCCTCCTATCGGTGGTGGGGGCTCCTCATATCGGTGGTGGGGGTCCTCATATCGGTGGTAGTGATCCTCATATCGGTGGCGGTGTTCCTCCTATCGGTGGTGGGGGTCCTCATATCGGTGGTGGTGATCCTCATATCAGTGGCGGTGTTCCTCCTATCGGTGGCGGTGTTCCTCCTATCGGTGGTGGGGGTCCTCATATCAGTGGTGGTGATCCTCATATCAGTGGTGGTGATCCTCATATCAGTGGCGGTGTTCCTCCTATCGGTGGTGGGGGGTCTTCATATCGAGGTGCACATTAATATTAGTTACAAAGGAAGGTGAAGGCAGCTGTTACCATTTTCTGCAGATGTAAGGTTCCACCTCCCCCAGCAGCACCAGGATAGAGGGACGTGAGGTTTATTATCGGCCATTATTACTTGTTCAGTAATCAGCGGATAAGGAACATCCACCTCAGCCAACTGATGAGAAGCTTCATTAGGAAATGGCGGCTCGCCCAAAAGCCTTTGTACTGCAGAAGTGCTTGTTAGAAGAGAATACGAGCTAATTGAGTGCGGTTATAGCAGGGAAGGTAGAGAGCGAGCATCTCCAATAGAGGAGAGGAACCAAAACTAAAGGGAACAAAACTCAGAACACAACTGTCTTAGAATTGTAGTCACTTACGACAAGAAATACATCCGATTTTATTCCGACTCCATTATTAGACAAGAAAGAATCCATTTATGTGGAGAAACATTTACAAACCGGCGTCTCCCAATTGCTTCATATTTAATACAGTCGTCCTCCTTGGACAATCTGTAAAATTAAAGAGGACCTGTCCCCCCCCCCGTGCTGGGGTGACAGGTTCCCGACCCCGCACCCGAAGCCCGGTGCGCGTGCTCACAGGAGAGTCCGACGCTCATAGAGAATGAATGCTCCGATGCTCCGTCATTCTCTATGAGCATCGAACTCTCCTGTGAGCGCTGAAATCTCAGTCACCCGACCGGCTCAGGAGGCGGGACCCAGCGCAATGAGTTAAGTATTGGGGGATCTAACAGGGGGTCGGGAGCCTGTCACCCCGGAAGGGGTGGGGTGGGGGGGGGGTTGACAGGTTTCCTTTAAAGGGGTTCTCCAGCGTTAGAAAAACATGGCCACTTTCTTCCAGAGACAGCACCGCTCTTGTCTCCAGGTCAGGTGCAGTTTGCAATTAAGCTCCATTCACTTCAATAGAATTGAGTTACAAAACCTGCAGCCAACCTGGAGACAAGAGCGGTGCTGTCTCTGGGAGAAAGTAGCCATATTTTTCTAATGCTGCAGAAAAGAAATGCAGAAAAGAAAGGTCTTTTCTGGCCCTCCGATGGTCATTA
This sequence comes from Dendropsophus ebraccatus, assembly GCF_027789765.1. Taxonomy (NCBI): domain Eukaryota; kingdom Metazoa; phylum Chordata; class Amphibia; order Anura; family Hylidae; genus Dendropsophus; species Dendropsophus ebraccatus. The sequence continues at coordinate 72,225,902 of NC_091468.1, read as the reverse complement.
GAAAGAAAGACGATAACACAGGTACTAACTTTTTATGCTATAAATTGAATACGGCATGGGACGTGTCTCTACCTCACCCCGTGGCTGGAGAATCTCGCTCCTCTCCCATCCCCCGTCTTTTCTCTCACCCCTCTCTTCCCATTACTCCTCACTCATCTCAGAATTATGAGCTCCAGGGATCGGTGACTATTAACATAAGATTGTTCTGTCACATGTGACGTCTTTTGCAAACACCGGACGTTTTTTAGTTGCTCACACACAGTTTTTCCTTTTTCACCGTCCTTTCACCGTTTTTACTATTAAATTCAACTGACTTTTTAATTAAAGACAAATAGCAATGAGTCCACCTGACCTAGAACAACGGACCAGCAGCCATCACTACACTGACCGGCCACCAAACAGCAAAATGACAGACAAAATGTTTTCTATTTAAAAACGGAGAGAAAAAAAAAAGGCCATATTCCTGATGAAGGTGCCGATCCAACCCTCTAACTGCACCGCCACCTCAAGCACCTCCTACATATATGTATTCTCTCCAATATCAAGGCACATAAGTTATGATAAAAGTTTCCGAAAAGAAAGAAACGAATCCCCTTCCTGCGGAGACGTTCGCCTATTGTGTAGCCTTAGCGTTTTCCTTCCGCAATACGCCTGTGTTCTGTAAATGAGGGCGATAATATTTATCACTTGCGAGTTCTCTCTCGTTCATCATGTCGCACACATAATCTCCTACAGGCGTTACGCACACATCATCTCCTACAGGCGTTACGCACACATCATCTCCTACAGGCGTTACGCACACATCATCTCCTACAGGCGTTACGCACACATCATCTCCTACAGGCGTTACGCACACATCATCTCCTACAGGCGTTACGCACACATCATCTCCTACAGGCGTTACGCACACAACATCTACAGGTGTTACGCACACAACATCTCCTACAGGCGTTGCGCACACAACATCTCCTACAGGCGTTACGCACACATCATCTCCTACAGGCGTTGCGCACACAACATCTCCTACAGGCGTTGCGCACACAACATCTCCTACAGGCGTTACGCACACAACATATCCTACAGGCGTTACGCACACAACATCTCCTGCAGGCGTTACGCACACATCATCTCCTGCAGGCGTTACGCACACATCATCTCCTACAGGCGTTACGCACACAACATCTCCTACAGGCGTTACGCACACAACATCTCCTACAGGCGTTACGCACACAACATCTCCTACAGGCAAAGAGAATAATTTCCACTTAGGAGCTGGGTGCTTCCTCCAAGCCTCTAAATGATGAAATCAGTGGTTTATAGCCGCTCGGCCTCACAGCACTTATTCCGCAAATGTATACATTCTCTTTTATACTATTAAAATAAAAGTAAGGCATCTTGAGAGGAATTAAAGTGCCTGCCGCGCCTGGGAATTATGGGAAAATGTTCCCAAAGCTTGGAATACAGACAGTAACAATAAATCCCCTTACAGTGTGCCGACTTACTTTCTACATTATCCATCATAAAAGTTTACACCTCCCTGGATATAGCACACACGTCCCTGGATATAGCACACACCTCCCTGGATATAGCACACACATCCCTGGATATAGCACACGTCCCTGGATATAGCACACGTCCCTGGATATAGCGCACACAGCTCCCTGGATATAGCGCACACAGCTCCCTGGATATAGCGCACACAGCTCCCTGGATATAGCGCACACAGCTCCCTGGATATAGCACACGTCCCTGGATATAGCACACACAGCTCCCTGGATATAGCACACAGCTCCCTGGATATAGCACACACGTCCCTGGATATAGCACACACAGCTCCCTGGATATAGCACACGTCCCTGGATATAGCACACAGCTCCCTGGATATAGCACACGTCCCTGGATATAGCACACACAGCTCCGTGGATATAGCACACATGTCCCTGGATATAGCACACAGCTCCCTGGATATAGCGCACACACCTCCCCATTGCTCCAGTTCTCTTCTATGGGGCCATACGACCTCTAGTTCTAGTCACCCACAGGCGTAAACCAAGTAACAGTGAGGTCCCAGCTGCCTTCTCCTCAAATCGACCTTGATAGCCCTAAATACTTCAAATATAACACAGGTACTATATCAGCTTATTCTATACAATGTGTCTATACTGAGTGCAATGTCGCTGCCAGGACTGTACAACACTTTAAGGGGTACTCTTCCTATCATCTGGTGTCAGAAAGGTATATAGTTTTGTAATTTATTTCTATTTAAAAATCTACAGTTTTCCAGTACTTATCAGCTGCTGTGTGTCCTGCAGGAAGTGGTGTATTCTCTCCAGTCTGACACAGTGCTCTCTGCTGCCACCTCTGTCCATGTCAGGAACTGTCCAGAGCAGCAGCAAATCCCCATAGAAAACCTCTCCTGCTCTGGACAGTTCCTGACATGGACAGAGGTGGCAGCAGAGAGCGCTGTGTCAGACTGGAGAGAATACACCACTTCCTGCAGGGCTTACAGCAGCTGGTAAGTACTGAAAGACTAGAGATTTTTAAATAGTTTAAAAAGTAATTTACAAAACTAAATAACTTTCTGACATCAGCATTTTATTGCCGGTGTTTCCCTTTAAGGTAATTAATACAATGACACTTTAAAGCCAACTGCTGCTCAGCCATCTATATCTAAAATATAATGCAGGATGCAGGATGCAATACCTTACATGTTGTGCAATGGTAACTTCAAACATCAAATCGTGACCATGGATATGTGATATACAGTATTTCCTGCATTACAAGTCTTATAACCATCAGCCCAGATGAGTGATGTGCAGTTATTGATGAGTACTCAGCACTCAATGATCAGGATTATTTGTACCTGGATGATGCAGCAAGACAATAAGTCTGGAGTTAAATGCACAGAAAGGCGATGCAGAATAGGGAATGTGAGACAGTGGGATATCTTTCACAGACTGACAACGATGCAGGCTCGTTCAGGTACGGCACACACATCTGCTAAGTGGTGTGCAAATCAATTCCACATCACACTGGGGAACGAAAAGTTCTGATTTAAGTGAAGTGGAGAAAAAAATAATCACGTGATGCCGAGAAGAGTCAGGAAATACAAAGGAGCTCTGTGGGAATCTGTGCTGATACATTATGAATCTGTATGAGAAGTTCTGCAGATTGGGAGATATTAATGCAAAGCCAAACACTGCACGCTCTACATACAGTATAAAAGAAGAAGCCACGGAAAATCATCAGTCTCTGCTCTATTAAAGGGGTTTTGGAGTGTTAGGGGGAAAAAAGTGCTCGTTTTCCAGAAATGGCGCCACTCCAGGCTTTATTTAGTATTGCAGCTTATTGGTCTTCACATAATTGGGGCACATGCAGATTAACAATTCACAATGTGTCTGAATTCTGTCTCAATAAATGTCATAATACTGGTGGAAATTATATGTTTTAGACATGTTTTACAACTTTATTGACAAGGGGGTGTGGCTAAGTGACAAAGAGGGAGTGGTTTAGTAGAATTGAGGTGGAAAGGTGAGTGTTTTAATTAGAGATTAGCACAAATGCAGCATGTTCTTGTCCAATCGTTCGGCATTAGGACGATTAGTCTATGGTCTATGGCCGTATCCATGTTTTCCAGGACTTCGTAGGGCTTCATCTAACTTCTTCAATCAAATCATGTGAATGACAAACAATCGGAGTTGAGCATGCTGGAATCGCACTCATCTCTAGCTTTGACGCAAGATACGTTAGGGCCCCATTACACGGAGCAATAATCAGCCGAATCAGCTTGATTAATAGAGACAACAATCAGCTGATGAAATGATCATCGGCCAATCGTCTCTTTGGGCCCCTAAAATCATCAGCCGCCAACCATGCATCACTACGTATAATAGTGATGCCTGGCCGACAATTGCCCTAACAGTTAATACTTAGTTTAGGAAGCCAATAAGCCAATCAATCCTTCTATCAGTAATTATGTTTTTTCTATGATTTAAAAAAATTGGATCCAGGTTTTTGTAATGACACTGAAGACAATAAGACAATAAGACAATGGGACACAGGTTGTGAGCTGGTCTAGTCTGGTAAAAACACTACTTTATGTTGATACCTTTTCCAGGATGCAATCCGGCCTTGTGAATAGTGTTGATTGAACTTTATGAAAGTTTTTGGGTTCGGCAACTTCTCCAAAACTGAAGATTTGATATTTAACTCCCCCGAGTCTGGAGAAGGTGGAGGCAGCCCAAAGACTGCCTGGAAAACATGGATACAGCCTGTGGCCTATGGCTGTAGTCAGGATCAGGACTCCCTAGGACACCATCCAACTTTTCCAGAAGTCGTGAATTAAATGCTGAGAATTCGGATTCAGAGAAGTTGCCAAACCTGAACACTTTCATTAAGTTCGCTCAACACTACCTGTGATGATGTGGAAGCACAGGGTGCCCATACCTTGTATGATACCCTTATAGACTTCTGGGTAGATGCCATGATTAAATAGTATAGCTGTGACCAATAGTCAGTAAGCCGCAGTGGTGGCCTAAATGTAACTGTGTGAATGGTACCCTACAGGTGTAAGCAGACAGTCCCTGTATATGAGACAACATTGGTAAATCTGCCCCAGAGACAAGAGTAATGTGATTTCTGGGAAAAAGAACCTCTAAATATAATAACCAATATAAAGTGAGTGATAATGTCTTTCTGCCTGTTGGGAAATGAAAGGTGTTAAAGTGTCAGACGGCGCAATCGCCTTCATTTCTCTGTAGATAAAAACGCTCAGTTTGGGTTTGTTAATCTACATAAAGTTGCTCTCACTTGGGCGCCCGTTCATACATAGACACTTTACTAAATGAGCCGGCTGATAATGAGTTATGGCGGCACAGATGATGGTCGGGATCGGGAGGACAAGAGATCATTACATCCAGGGCAGGTGGTTTCCTACAGTGGTTTTCTCTCTAGTGACAGAATCTTCCATTCACCAGACATACTTACCGGGATGCAGTACTCCACCATTGGGTGATGGAGCTTGTGACCTTTTGCAGTTCTTCCAGAAAAGAAACAGCTCTGACAAACATCATAGTTGAAATGTTTCAGACTCCGATACCTGAAATGACAAGAAAACATAAAATATACAACTTGTCTCCCAGAGGACGGGTTCTGCAAGTCAACATGAGATGCTAGAAAGTGGGGGCTTTATTTGCAATTTTTTAAGATTTCCACAGCACAAAAACATTTTTTAAAGGGGAATTTAGGCTGGCAAAGGCCAATTGGAAGTAAGGAAAGGATGTATTAGGGGGGATATTCAAGCCCTGGTTGGGTAAGTAGTCCATTAAAAGTCCAACCTCACAGTAACTGCCAATCACTAGCCGAGGTTGGTCACTGTTGTGGACAGTCATTGGAGTCAACATATCACAGGAACCAAGAAGCTGCGGTGAGCAGCAGGGATCAGACAAATTGAAGCAGTAGCTGCTGGGAATCAGAAAAGGTAAGTACAACTTTCTTTTTACATGTGCCAATTGTAATTTTTCTTCTGGGGCAGGACAACCCCTTGAGGGTGCGTTCACACGTACAGGATCCTGCAGCAGATTTGATGGCCTAGAATTGATTTGCTTTGAATCTGCAGGTTCAAATCTGCGCCTTCAAATCTGCTACAGAACCTGTACGTGTGAATGCACCCTTGAAGTGAACCTGTCTGCTACAATTCCCATTACAAACTTCTGACACTGTTAGATAGTTGTTAGGCCACAGAGATGGTGGCACATTTTATATATGTGGCTGCAGAAGTTGGATGCCACCCTAGAGCTGCCAGGAAAACATGGACAGAGTTATGGGAATCCAACGCTGAGCATTTAGGTTCAGATAACGTTGTCGAACCTGAAGATTTTGACAGGTTTCCTCAACACTATACATAACAGGTTTGTACCTTATGCGGGCATTTTTTATGTCGATTTTCTACTTACCCCTACGCATCATAAATATATATAATCATGTTATTCATGTAATGGTGTTTTTCTGAATCATACAGATGGGACCCCTGATCTACTTAGCACAAACACTGTGAAAGTCACTCGTCAATTAAAAGTTAATTAATTTATAGGAAAACTTTTAAATCCCTGTGTGAATATTGATATTTTCCCCACTCGGCAGGTTAACAGCAAAGTCAGAGTTTAGAGCCATTAATTATTACAGGCGGCTATCTTTGCTTCTGACGCTCACTTCCACTTAATCAGCCCCGGACACCTTATCCTTTAATTGCCAAGTAAATTTAGTAGCGGATGATGAGAGCCGCCTTATTAACTCTGTCACATGAGCGTTAAGAGCTTAAAGGAATCCGTGCCAATAAGCCGGAGGAGCCGAATGCCAAACGCCGTTACCGTTCACACCAAAATATCTGCAGATTTATCAAACATTACTCGGAAATGTGTAAATGTGTAAAACATCCAATTTTTACAGAGAAAAACAAATTCGGAATGTAATTTGATCGTCAGTCTTTATTGCCTTGATGATGAAACCAATGGCTCCAATACTGCAATCTACGACCCGGGAGGAGACGCACAAATAAAATAATATGTATCTTCTATGTAACTCTGTAAAAATTCAATTTGCTGCCCGCGTTCATCTCTGCATAAGGTTTTATGGAAAGTGCTAGAACGGGCTGTAATAAGCTTCCCTTAGAGGTGTTTACAGCAAAAAAAGATCTAGCTTCAGCAAAAATCTCCGGAAGAACATAAAACCCCCCGTTCCGTTATTGAGAGAACAGTCGGACAAAAAGTGCAATTACAATGTTATTAAGATTATTACTGGTGTCCTATAAAAGTGTTAGTAACTGCTCAGCGGGATACAAAGTACTGCGCTGGATTAATCAGAGATATCGCTTGTCTTTAGGGCAGCCGTATACACAGTGTGAAGAGGAAGAAACTGAGCCCAAGTCAAAGTGTGAAGAAGAAACTGAGCCCAAGTCACAGTGTGAAGAAGAAGAGACTGAGCCCAAGTCACAGTGTGAAGAAGAAGAAACTGAGCCCAAGTCACGGTGTGAAGAAGAAGAAACTGAGCCCAAGTCACAGTGTGAAGAAGAGACTGAGCCCAAGTCACAGTGTGAAGAAGAAGAAACTGAGCCCAAGTCACAGTGTGAAGAAAAGACTGAGCCCAAGTCACAGTGTGAAGAAGAAACTGAGCCCAAGTCACGGTGTGAAGAAGAGACTGAGCCCAAGTCACAGTGTGAAGAAGAAGAAACTGAGCCCAAGTCAGTGTGAAGAAGAAGAGACTGAGCCCAAGCCACAGGAAGAAGAAGAAGAAACTGAGCCCAAGTCACAGTGTGAAGGAGAAACTGAGCCCTAGTCACAGTGTGAAGAAGAAGAAACTGAGCCCAAGTCACAGTGTGAAGAAGAAGAGACTGAGCCCAAGTCACAGTGTGAAGAAGAAGAGACTGAGCCCAAGTCACAGTGTGAAGAAGAAGAAACTGAGCCCAAGTCACGGTGTGAAGAAGAAGAGACTGAGCCCAAGTCACGGTGTGAAGAAGAGACTGAGCCCAAGTCACAGTGTGATGAAGAAGAAACTGAGCCCAAGTCACGGTGTGAAGAAGAAGAGACTGAGCCCAAGTCACAGTGTGAAGAAGAAGAAACTGAGCCCAAGTCACAGTGTGAAGAAAAGACTGAGCCCAAGTCACAGTGTGAAGAAGAAACTGAGCCCAAGTCACGGTGTGAAGAAGAGACTGAGCCCAAGTCACAGTGTGAAGAAGAAGAAACTGAGCCCAAGTCACAGTGTGAAGAAGAAGAAACTGAGCCCAAGTCACGGTGTGAAGAAGAAGAGACTGAGCCCAAGTCACGGTGTGAAGAAGAGACTGAGCCCAAGTCACAGTGTGATGAAGAAGAAACTGAGCCCAAGTCACAGTGTGAAGAAGAAGAGACTGAGCCCAAGTCACAGTGTGAAGAAGAAGAAACTGAGCCCAAGTCACAGTGTGAAGGAGAAACTGAGCCCTAGTCACAGTGTGAAGAAGAAGAAACTGAGCCCAAGTCACAGTGTGAAGAAGAAGAGACTGAGCCCAAGTCACGGTGTGAAGAAGAGACTGAGCCCAAGTCACAGTGTGAAGAAGAAGAAACTGAGCCCAAGTCACAGTGTGAAAAAGAGACTGAGCCCAAGTCACAGTGTGAAGAAGAAGAAACTGAGCGCAAGTCACAGTGTGATGAAGAAGAAACTGAGCCCAAGTCACAGTGTGAAGAAGAAGAGACTGAGCCCAAGTCACAGTGTGATGAAGAAGAAACTGAGCCCAAGTCACAGTGTGAAAAAGAGACTGAGCCCAAGTCACAGTGTGAAGAAGAAGAAACTGAGCCCAAGTCACAGTGTGATGAAGAAGAAACTGAGCCCAAGTCACAGTGTGAAGAAGAGACTGAGCCCAAGTCACAGTGTAAATAAGAAGAAACTGAGCCCAAGTCACAGTGTGATGAAGAAACTGAGCCCAAGTCACAGTGTAGAGAAGAAGAAACTGAGCCCAAGTCACAGTGTGATGAAGAAACTGAGCCCAAGTCAGTGTGAAGAAGAAACTGAGCCCAAGTCACAGTATGAAGAAGAAGAGACTGAGCTCAAGTCACAGTGTGATGAAGAAGAAACTGAGCCCAAGTCACAGGAAGAAGAAGGAAGAAACTGAGCCCAAGTCACAGTGTAAGGAAGAAGAAACTGAGCCCAAGTCACAGGAAGAAGAAGGAAGAAACTGAGCCCAAGTCACAGTGTAGAGAAGAAGAAACTGAGCAAAAGTCACAGTGTAAAGAAGAAGAAACTGAGCCCAAGTCATAGTGTGATGAAGAAGAAACTGAGCCCAAGTCACAGGAAGAAGAAGGAAGAAACTGAGCCCAAGTCACAGTGTAGAGAAGAAGAAACTGAGCCCAAGTCACAGTGTAAAGAAGAAGAAACTGAGCCCAAGTCACAGTGTGAAGAAGAAGAAACTGAGCCCAAGTCACAGGAAGAAGAAGGAAGAAACTGAGCCCAAGTCACAGTGTGAAGAAGAAGAAACTGAACCCAAGTCACAGGAAGAAGAAAGAAGAAACTGAGCCCAAGTCACAGTGTGATGAAGAAGAAACTGAGCCCAAGTCACGGTGTGATGAAGAAGAAGAAGAAACTGAGCCCACGTTACAGTGTGAAGAAGAAGAAACTGAGCCCAAGTCACAGTGTGAAGAAGAAACTGAGCCCAAGTCACAGGAAGAAGGAAGAAACTGAGCCCAAGTCACAGTGTAGAGAAGAAGAAACTGAGCCCAAGTCACAGTGTGATGAAGAAGAAGAAGAAGAAGAAGAAACTGAGCCCAAGTCACAGTGTAGAGAAGAAGAAACTGAGCCCAAGTCACAGGAAGAAGAAAGAAGAAACTGAGCTCAAGTCACAGTGTGATGAAGAAGAAACTGAGCCCAAGTCACAGGAAGAAGAAAGAAGAAACTGAGCCCAAGTCACAGTGTGAAGAAGAAACTGAGCCCAAGTCAGTGTGAACAAGCTCCAAATGGCGCTATCTACCATCAATGATCTCCAGAGAAACTAAAGGACCAGTAAGGACAAAGATAGGAAGGAGGAGCACCAATCTCCTGGAGTAGAAAAGTCCAAATCTTCTTATACAAAAATACAAAAGCTTACAATCAGGCTGCGTTTTAGTTGCTTTGCCGAGTCTAACAGGAAGTTATGGACGAATATCATGGCAGTATTGGAAACTGCAAAGCAACCTGACCATGTGTTGTCCCAGAGATGATGCAGCTGGAGCTTGCCTGATTCTGATCATTCAGTCTTTGATTACCGATGGCTGGATACATTTTATGCAGTCCTAATGAATGCAGGAAAACATGGAGATAGCCTATAGCCTATGTCTGTCTCCATATTTTCCAGGACTCCCTAGGGTTGTATCCAACTTCTTCAGCCACCGATAATCTAATGCCAAACACCTGGTTTTAATGCACATTTTAAGCATTCAAACATATAGACTCAACTACAAAAAAAATGCCCCAAAAACTGCCAGATTTCAAGCTTTTCTGTGTTTTTTTTTTTCTGGCAGATTTCTTATTTTAGTATAAATGACCTTTTTTATCTCTGGCATTTTCATGTGATTTCAGGATTTCTATAGAAGAATTGTGGAAAGAATGCCAGAAAAAACGCCAATATGCGTATAGACATGATGTTTTTTTTTCTGATGTTTTTTACCCCTCTATAGAAGTCCATGGGGGAAAACGGCAATGTTTCTGTGAAAAAACGAGGAATGGCTTACCTACTACTGAAACCACCCCAAGATACGCTAAAGCAAAACAATGTCCCTTGGGTACTGCATCTCATTCTTCCCCATTGACTCTTAACCAACATCTGGCCGCACTCTATGTGCCAACCCTGACCACATCTGCTATCCACAGAATACAGGTTAAGTGGGGTGGAACCCCATGACCTTAAAGGGGTTATCCAGCGCTACAAAAACATGGCCACTTTGCCCCTACTGTTGTCTCCAGTTTGGGTGGGGTTTTAAAACTCAGTTCCATTGAAGTAAATGCAGCTTAATTGCAAACCGCACCTGAACTGGAGACAACAGTAGGGGGAAAAGTGGCCATGTTTTTGTAGCGCTGAATAACCCCTTTAAGAACGAGACTTGTAAAGCGCCAAACTGAATGGAGCTGTTGCCAGGTATGTAAACTGCCAGGTATGCACTGTGTATAGGATGAGGATAGCCATATACAACATTTATCTTTATCAAAACCATTAACGACGACAGCACATTCTCCAGACCCCGCTCCATTCAGACAGGAGCTTCGGGAGTCCCATTTTCCAGAATGTGGGGATCCCGGCCAGAGCCACTATAATCGTACAAATCGTATAACTTTCCACAGAGTTTAGAGGTAATGGTGTATGGTTATGCTTCTATGATTCCCAATCCCCCCCATCCCCTCAGTAAGGGCCTTTTCGCTCCTTTCTTTCATATCTGTCTGGATTTATTATTTTATACAGAAACAACTGCGATGGCAACAAAAACGTAAAGTAGACCGAAACTTGTAAGCAAAGTAGAGAGTGGGCGGCCATCTCACCAAACCGGCACAGGACTGGTAAAAATCCCAAAAAGCAAGAACAAACAATGAGACTAAAGCAACGGCCCCTTCTCATTAGAACTTACAATCTAAATGAAACCAGAAGCAGAGGACGGGAGCCGCTAGGAGAGATCGGACACATGGACGGCCAATGCCATTACAAAGGATAGCCTTCTAAAGGAAACAAATCTACAGCAACCAGATGGTCCCAAGTGAGCGAGCTTAGTGCAAAGCAGGACACAGGGCGTACGACAAGGAAAGAGAACGGCAGGGGGCGCCCAGCAAAACCCCCATACCTTATCTCATCCGCTTATATACTGTATATATTAGAGCTACATAACATGGCTACAAATTATTGGATAATATTAGCACCCTCCCTAAGTTCTGAATGGTAAAGAAGGAAACAAAATTTATTAAAGGGACAGTGCCATCACACAATGACTTGTATAAATAAGGTTTTATGGTTTATATATATATATATATATATATATATATACATACATGCACACTATATATATATATATATATATATATATATATATATATATATATATATATTAGAATTTTTGGTGAAATTTTTTTTAATCTTTATTATATAATAATCCTGATATCCTGCAGTTCTCATTCTCACCACTGGGGTTAAAACTAAGCTGAGACTTCCTGTTGTGTCTGTGGTGATAAGAGGAGGCTGCAGTAAAGGGATCTGTACAGCATTGCAGCGTCATGTGACACCAGTAGATAGAGGAGACAATAGCAGCTCCCTGTGGAATGACCTCTTCACAGGTCACAGAGCACTCAATGTCTCACATTTATCTCAGGGGACAGAGTCTGTCTATTGTCCTCTATGTCCATGAGTCTGGCTGTAAAGCATGTCACTAAGAACAGCCCAGGTGAGATGGCCGCTCCCATAACAATGTACAAAAAGGGAAATAAATAAAAATTCCAGTCAGAAAATAGAAACAGATTAGAATAAAAGAACAAGTTTAAGTATCTGACTCCAATTAGTAAAAGAAAATTTAGGTGACACTTTCCCTTTAAGATCCACTCCAAAACGGCTTAAAATGAATCTGTCATATTGTTCATTAAATCCTATAAAAAACAAACCCATGACACGAGGACAGCGGCGTGGGCACAGCAGTAACGTGGAGGCAATAAATAATGAAGATGAAACTTTTCAAAGATAAAAACCGATTTTAGCTAAAATCCCTTGAAGTAAATATTTACATCCACAGACTAGAAAAGTCTAAGCGATTGTCTCCTACTGTATACGCTCAGCATGAAGCCGGCTAATTAAAACGCTAGGCAAAATAATGGCGCGGTCCTATGTGGATGAAAGAATCCTCTGACTTTAGGAGATAAAAAGTGATATTTGCACATGGTTCTGTTTGTTACTACGCAGAACACGAGACCAGGCTGGAAAGGTTCCACCAGGACAAGATGCCTCCCCATAAAGTTTCCAAGATACTTCAGGAGCAGGTGCACAGTTACTAAGACACGCATGGGCGACCTTTAATTTAAGCTCGGTAAACAAATAGCCTGCGAGTTATATCACTGGGCGCACGGAGGAAATGAAAGGCTCCAAATATCAGGTTAAATGGCAATTAAAAAAACAAATAAAATGGAGATAAAAATATCCACCTTCTCCATTTAAAGGAGCATTCCAGTAAGGATTCGAAGAGGGATCCGGTGAGGCATCTGTCGGACCCTCATGCACTGCTAATAGTGTAAGTGCTTAGCTTTGAGTCTTAAAGGAGAAAAAATCTTTCAAATCAATTGGTGTCAGAAAGTAATACAGATTTGTAATTTACTTCTATTTAAAAATCTCCAGTCTTCCAGTACTTATCATCTGCTGTATGTCCTACAGGAAGTGATGTATTCTCTCCAGTCTGACACAGTGCTCTCTGCTGCCACCTCTGTTCATGTCAGGAACTGTCCAGAGCAGCAGCAAATCCCCATAGAAAACCTCTCCTGCTCTGGACAGTTCCTGACATGGACAGAGGTGGCAGCAGAGAGCACTGTGTCAGACTGGAGAGAATACACCACTTCCTACAGGACATTCAGCAGCTGATAAGTACTGGAAGAATTTTTATCAGAAGTGAATTACAAATCTTTGGTCAATAGGAAAAAAAAATCTCTTTAAAATCAACTGATGCCAGAAAGTGCCAATGTTTTTGTCTGGATGTCTGATATTTGGGGACTCAACATCCTCTGTTCCTTGTTTTTATGTTTTTATAAGGAATAAAACTTTAAATAAAAAAACCCCATACATGACTACTATCATACAAGCCAAATGATTTACCTATTATGTTGGACTTTTTGGCACAGGAGACTTGGCTGAACCTACCTGAACCCAACAATTGGACATTCTTTGCAGATATTACACTTGGCTTGATGCTTGGCGGTCTCGGCAGCTGCCACGCGGTGCAGAACGGGCATCCACACCATGGACTGAGGCTCCAGACGCATCCACTCAATGAACTGCTTCACATTGATCTCTGGCTTGTTTTGTGCCTGTAGATAAATGAGAAAATCATCGGAAATTACTGCATTCTCGCATCTACAGCCAATCGAAAAGAAGGCAAATCTGCGGCTCTTATTTGGTTCATCATGAAATGCTAAATCCGCGTGATGGCTGATTACTCAATAGAACTTCATTAGCACTGGAACATCTCTGCTCCCTGCAGACTTCATCCTCCTCCTTATTAGAAAAACTTGCAGAGAACACGTGACGCCACCAAACGCCAAGTAACATATAAATTCTGCAGAAGTTAGAGACCGATTTAGGCCGGGTTCACACTACGTTTTTACAGTCAGTTTTTTTTCATCTAAATTTCCCCCAAAAAAATCGATGGAAAAACAGATCAAACAAATTGCACACAATTGGATCAATTTTTCTATTACTGACATATCAGTAATGTATACTTACCTGTCCTGCTCCCTCGCTGCTGCCAGTCGTCTGCTCTTTGCTTAGAAAACATCTGGTGATGACCAGAAATGGTCGCTCAGCACAGAGTATATGCTGACTACCTATTTCCTATGGAAACTGATCATCATCGGATGTTAAGAAAACACTGACAGTGGCGCTAAGCAGGCAGCTCCACAACTGGCAGTGGTGAGTAAGCAGGAAAGGTAAATATACATTATTGTCATGGCCCCCGCAGCATAGCAAAGTATGAATTGTGTAATCAATCAGAGCATCCAAAACTGATAGTAACGTTTCGGGTAGTCCACAGGTGCTCTACAACAGTCAATTATTGGCCGAATATGGGGATTGTTACCCAGTGTAAACGACCCAGGAATAAGCCGACAACCAGTTCCTTCCATCACAATAAATGATCCGTGAAAAGACTCTTTTTAATAGATGGCGAACTACTAGATGAGGCAGATCAATACCAGGTACTATACAGCCAGCGGATACAATATATTATTATATTGTATTATAGGGGATCAGATTGCTGAACTCAGGGAGACCAGCCAAACGACAACACTGCCGGCTGCTAGTGAAAGCGCTCAATGCAGTGAAGTCCTAGGTGCATTGCCCCCTGGGAAACATGAATATGCAAAAGAGGAGCCCGTGGAGCCTTATCAAAGAGTCTCAAAACACAGGACTAGTCAGATATCCCTCCGGGAAGGACCCAGCCAAGGGGCAGCTCCTGTTAGGAAACCACCAAATCAACCATATTAAGTGGCCCTATAAGTCAGTGTAATGACAAGGGATAAACCAAGGCTAGGTAACCATCCACATACAGCTGTTTCAGAGTGTTGCCCCTCATCAGTGTGGAGCAGGATTCTGGCTAGGTGGGAGCAATGCCTAGTAGAGCCATAAGAGAAACAGATCGCTGATCTCAGGGAGACCGGCCAAATGACAACACTGCCAGCTGCTGGTGAAAGCCCTCAATGCAGTGAAATCCTAGGTTGTATTATAAGGGATCAGCAGAACTGTGAGTACAGCACCGGAGGTTATAGAGGATCAGCAGAACTGTGAGTACAGCACCGGAGGTTATAGGGGATCAGCAGAATTGTTAGAACAGCACCGGAGGTTATAGGGGATCAGCAGAATTGTGAATACAGCACTGGATGCTATAGGGGATCAGCAGAACTGTGAGTACAGCACCAGAGGTTATAGGGGATCAGCAGAATTGTGAGTACAGCACTGGATGCTATAGGGGATCAGCAGAACTGTGAGTACAGCACCGGAGGTTATAGGGGATCAGCAGATCTGTGAGTACAGCACCAGAGGTTATAGGGGATCAGCAGATCTGTGAGTACAGCACCGAAGGTTATAGGGGATCAGCAGAACTGTGAGTACAGCACCAAAGGTTATAGGGGTCAGCAGATCTGTGAGTACAGCAACAGAGGTTATAGGGGATCAGCAGATCTGTGAGTACAGCACTGGAGGTTATAGGGGATCAGCAGATCTGTGAGTACAGCACTGGAGGTTATAGGGGATCAGCAGATCTGTGAGTACAGCACCGGAGGTTATAGGGGATCAGCAGAACTGTGAGTACAGCACCGGGGGTTATGGGGGATCCGCAGAACTGTGAGTACAGCACCAGAGGTTATAGGGGATCAGCAGAACTGTGAGTACAGCACCGGAGGTTATA
Source organism: Dendropsophus ebraccatus (assembly GCF_027789765.1). Taxonomy (NCBI): domain Eukaryota; kingdom Metazoa; phylum Chordata; class Amphibia; order Anura; family Hylidae; genus Dendropsophus; species Dendropsophus ebraccatus. The sequence goes on along the minus strand of NC_091468.1, from coordinate 72,210,267 downwards.
GGGGATCAGCAGAACTGTGAGTACAGCACCGGAGGTTATAGGGGATCAGCAGAATTGTGAATACAGCACTGTATGCTATAGGGGATCAGCAGAACTGTGAGTACAGCACCGGAGGTTATAGGGGATCAGCAGAACTGTGAGTACAGCACCGGAGGTTATAGGGGATCAGCAGAACTGTGAGTACAGCACCAGAGGTTATAGGGGATCAGCAGAACTGTGAGTACAGCACCGGAGGTTATAGGGGATCAGCAGAACTGTGAGTACAGCACCGGAGGTTATAGGGGATCAGCAGAATTGTGAATACAGCACTGTATGCTATAGGGGATCAGCAGAACTGTGAGTACAGCACCGGAGGTTATAGGGGATCAGCAGAACTGTGAGTACAGCACCGGGGGTTATGGGTTATAGGGGATCAGCAGATCTGTGAGTACAGCACCGGGGGTTATAGGGGATCAGCAGATCTGTGAGTAAAGCACCAGAGGTTATAGGGGATCAGCAGATCTGTGAGTACAGCACCGGGGGTTATAGGGATCAGCAGATCTGTGAGTACAGCAGCGGAGGTTATAGGGGATCAGCAGATCTGTGAGTACAGCAGCGGAGGTTATAGGGGATCAGCAGATCTGTGAGTACAGCACCGGAGGTTATAGGGGATCAGCAGATCTGTGAGTACTGCACCAGAGGTTATAGGGGATCAGCAGATCTGTGAGTACAGCAGCGGAGGTTATAGGGGATCAGCAGATCTGTGAGTACAGCACCGGGGGTTATAGGGGATCAGCAGATCTGTGAGTACTGCACCAGAGGTTATAGGGGATCAGCAGATCTGTGAGTACAGCAGCGGAGGTTATAGGGGATCAGCAGATCTGTGAGTACAGCAGCGGGGGTTATAGGGATCAGCAGATCTGTGAGTACAGCAGCGGAGGTTATAGGGGATCAGCAGAACTGTGAGTACAGCACCGGAGGTTATGGGGGATCTCTACACACTCCATGCAATGCCCCGGCTCCTGGCACACAGAGGAGAGCCGGATTTATTGACATGCTGATCGCTGATCCGTGGGCAGAACACTCAGAATGCTAAAGAGCCGCAGCTATAAAACAAACTAATTACAATCTAAAGCAGCAAAATTAAAGGCGAAAGCTGAATGACACATTGGCGGAACTCCATCCTCTGCCAAACGTGATGAGGGGGCCGGCGCGCATCTCATGTAAAAAGCTCAAACACAGTAAAGTTTCATCTGACGCCGACATCACATAATAACTACAACAGGCGGAAAGAGGAACAACTCAGACCCAGGACTCTGTCCTACAGAGACTGCAATAATGGGGCAGCAGAGAACTGGGTGCCGGCTCCCATCAACTACAAGAGACTTTCCACCCAGGAGATTATAACATATGTGCATCTCAATGCTTAGGATATCTTAAAGGGGTACTCCTTACTACTAGAAGCCACCGGGGTGCACATCTCACGTACGCCAGCTCAGGCCCTCTTATTCTTGGATTTGGAGGCGGTACCCCCATTGGTTAAATAGCTTTTTTGTAAAATTCTCACGATTTCCAGGGTGGTTCTCACACGTCATTGGAAAGACAGGACTTCACCTCCTATTAGCGAGGTCGTTTCTGAAACACTGCTACGCTCTTGAACGGCCTATAGCCTTCAGCGGATACACGATGATCTGGAAACCGTGGGAACAATGCCGGCACTATGTGGCCCCCACATGGGTCTTCATATATACACTGATTTATGCTGTTCGCCATATCATACATTATAATTGTCAGCCTCTCCTGATCCTCACATGGGAGACTGTCATTGGAAGAGCATCCAGGTTCCATGCCAACTTTATTTGCCTAGTCAAGGTTAGTTGCTTGTTGGTTTATGTACCTTTTCTTGTTTTTTTCTCTTTCTGAGTGGGTCCTGTTGACCTACACTGTGTGTCCTGTTTGTTTTATACATTTCTCAATATCACCCCTTTCATTGATGACCTCTCGACCTCATAGACTGCACCTGACCGGGCCTGGTGTTGGCGAGAGATAAGCGAACCGGCCGAGGTTGGGGGCTCGTATGAACCTGACCTCTCGGCGTCTGATTCCCGCTGTCTGCCCGCTCCATGGAAAACTGGGATACAGCCATAGCCATAGGCGGTCCTCCAGCTGTATCCACCCTCTTCACGGAGTGGGCAGACAGCGGGAATCAGACGCCGAGAGGTCAGCTTCATACGAATCCCCAAGCTCGGCCGGTTGGCTCATCTCTAGTGTTCGCCCACATCTCCCAGGATGTCGCCTACTTAAGACACAGTCGTGGACACCTGGGGCCACTGCAGGCCTGGCCGAGCCCCGTCAACTTGGGTGATAGATTTGTTTCTGCTTTGCCAATTTTTATGCACTTATGTTGTTCTCTTATGTAAAATATAAAAAACTCTGTTCAATAAAAATCATTGAAACATTAAAGGGGTACTCCAGCAAGAATCTTTTTGTTTCAAATTAACTGGTGTAAGAAAGTTATATAGATTTGTAATTTACTTCTATTTAATAATCTCCAGTCTTTCAGTACTTATCAGCTGCTGTATGTCCTGCAGGAAGTAGTGTATTCTCTCCAGTCTGACACAGTGCTCTCTGCTGCCACCTCTGTCCATGTCAGGAACTGTCCAGAGCAGCAGCAAATCCCCATAGAAAACCTCTCCTGCTCTGGACAGTTCCTGACATGGACAGAGGTGGCAGCAGAGAGCACTGTGTCACATATTCCACTTCCTGCAGGACATACAGCAGCTAATAAGTACTGGAAGACTGGAGATTTTTTTTTTTCCTAGGAGAAAATTACAAATTTCTGACACTTTCTGGCCACAGTCGATGAAAGACATTAGTAGTTATGCCCCTAAGTGATATTTGGTCCATATGAAGCAGACAAGCTGTGAGATTCAGGTGCGATTATTTTAGGAGAATAGATGGCGGCATACAGAGGATGTTGTGTATCTGGATCGTAGCCGTATAATTCAGAGTGGCCGCCATTATTAGAGCGCTGTCACTCCGGACTATCGATATTTCACGCTTACAGCTCATTTTGCCGTCTACAATTAGAATTCCATTTTTATTCTGTGTTCGCAGCCGTCAATGAACAATGGAGCTGAGCGCCGCGCGGCATATATTATAGTGACTACAGAACACAGGACATTAGTCTATTATCGCCTCTCCAGACTCTCGCCATTGTCTTTGCTGATGGCCGCCTGTCAGAAGACTGATATTCAATACCTACTGTATATACGTGTAAGACAAACAGCGACGTCGGCCTGGGACCTAGACGGCCGATCTCTATCACTCTCATCATACAGACAAGCAGGATTTATGGGAAGATGATAAATTATGGGATGGAAACTTAGTCTTAGGGATACGGATTGAAGTCCGTAAAAAACACGGATCAATTCTAAGCAAACTAGCACTGTTCACATTTATGGATACCGAAACGGCTGATGTTCCACAGATCACAGAGAAAAAAAACGGGAGGTTTTGCGGCCCCAAAAAAGTGTGAAAGTGGCCGAAGGGTCTGTTCACACTGAGGAATGGGCGAGTATTCAGCGAGGGACTGAAGAGGAAATTTTCTGCTTGAAATTCCTGGTCCAGAAAAGGAGCAGAATTTGAGCGGAATACAAGTGGAATTTCCAGCAGAATTCAAGCCCCATTAACTTCTATAGTATTCCTCTAGCAGGATCCACCCAAAGTGGTGACACGTCAATTGGAATTGGAAAACAGAATGGAAATCCCATTGAACTCAATAGGACATTGCTCTGTTCATATATTATGGGAGGAACTTCAAGCTGAAGGAAGAGCGGATTCCTCTTCGATTCTTCGCCTACTCCTCAGTGTGAACATACCCTAAGATGGGGAAAATGTCGGCCAATACAAGCCAATCTGCATGGAATGGCCAGGGTGCAGGTGATGGGTGGGGGTCTCATCATCTTACTGATCCATAGCTAAGGCCTTATCACACAAATCAATTATCAGCCGTATTCAGACAATAATCGTCTTGTGTAATAGAAGACAATGATCAGCCGACATGAACGAGAGGCAGAGACCAAAGGTGACCCTGAAGGAGCTGCAGAGTTCTCACCATAGACTGGAGGAGCTGTATATACCACCACAATAACCTGTATACTCCATAGACTGGAGGAGCTGTATATACCACCACAATAACCTGTATACTCCATAGACTGGAGGATCTGTATATACCACCACAATAACCTGTATACTCCATAGACTGGAGGATCTGTATATACCATCACAATAACCTGTATACTCCATAGACTGGAGGAGCTGTATATACCACACAGAGTTGGGCCTTATGGATGAGCAGCCAGAAAAAAGCCTTTACTTACAGCCAAAAATAAGAAGACTCCCTGAGACTCCCTTGTTCCCTGACAATAAATAGACTAGGAACAATCGTTTACCGCCATTATAGCGCATAACTTACGTGCTGAAAGCAGCTGCGGACGCTCGGCTCAATGTTACTTCCACCAAAAGCGGCCACTTCCCCGAGCTGGCGAGGGATCTGGATGGCGTCGTGGAGCAGTAACCCCAGCTGCTTCTGGTCACACGTCTCCGCCGCTCCACAAACTTCTTTGAAAAGATCTACGGAAGAAAAAGTCAGGAAAAGTCGCTTAACTTCTCTCCATGGGCGAAAAATGGAAGAAAAAATGATGTTAAAGGGAACGGACCATCGGGATTTTGCTGCTTTTTTCACCTTAATGGATCAGCGCTGGGATGCCGGAGCCGCAGTCAGCCAGTTCCTGCGCTCGGTCCCGTACCACCGACATCCCCGGGCCGGCTGCGATTCATTAAGGTGAAAAAAAAAATCAGCGATAAACCTGATGGTCCATTCTCTTTAAAAATCTTTATTTATTGATGACCATAGGATGGGTGATCAAATTCAATGGGGCTGTGTTCACACAATGCATTGAACAAAGGCCGTTGTTTGGCACTCAAAACAGCTGTTCAATACATTGTGTAAAAACAATGGCCGTTGTTTCATTAAATTCAACGAACATCATTGCAGTATAAAAAGAACGGCCATTGTTTTAATGGAAAACTGTGTCTGTTCTTTCCAAAAATAGTACTTTGTGTGAACATAGCCTTAGGGAGTCCAGGAAAACATGGATACAGCCATAGGCCAGGACTGCCTAGAGCTTAGAGCCAACTTTATCCACCGGTAATTAGATGCTGAATGATCAGACTCCAGCACACGCTCATCTCTACTCGATACATACACTAAATATAATACCACAGTATATGCCTTCCAGTGCTTATCATCTGCTGTATGTCCTGCAGGAAGTGGTGTATTCTCTCCAGTCTGACACAGTGCTCTCTGCTGCCACCTCTGTCCATGTCAGGAACTGTCCAGAGCAGGAGAGGTTTTCTATGGGGATTTGCTGCTCTGGACAGTTCCTGACATGGACAGAGGTGGCAGCAGAGAGCACTGTGTCAGACTGGAGAGAATACACCGCTTCCTGCAGGACATACAGCAGCTGATAAGTACTGGAAGACTGGAGATTTTTAAATAGAGGTAAATTATAAATCTATATAACTTTTTGACACTAGTTAATTTGAAAGAAAAAATAATGATGGAGTACCCCTTTAATGTAGCACATTATTAGATAAGAAAAAACTGCAGTATTATTTCCTCATTTTATGGTCATATTTTGCTTTCACTTTCCTGTGTGTGAACAGAGCATTCCAACACATTAGCAATGTACATGGACGTTCCCAATAACATCCAATCTGTTTAGTATACCACGCAGAAACCCTTCAAACCCTCAAGACTAAAGCTCTTCTGCTCTTTCACTCAAGATCAACAATACTGCAAGCCGTCCAGAGGCTGCACTCATGTAACGGTACTGTGACGGGGGTGGGGGTGGGCGTGTGTGGGGGGTGACGGGTGTGTGTGGGGGGGGGGGGCAGCGACGGATTCTGGGCAACAAACATACCAAGATAAAGCAGAATGGGCAACGGATGGTTTAAGAATCCATGAGGGCAACGCAAATGTTCGTTATGTCAGGAGACCATGGCAATCTGCAAGTTCCAGCTGTATACGGCTATAGACTCCTGATACAATGAGCCGTCCATATAGCTATGCTGCTGCTGTGAGTGACAACCATAGAGGGCTTATTAACAAATACTAACGGTATAGTTTCATCCTTTTTTTATATAAAGGACTCTGTGCATTCCCTAATAGCCGGAAGACAAGTCCACATATATATGTGCCTGTGTCTATATATATATATATACATACATAATACACACACACATACATACACCCATACACAATCTTACCGCGGCAGCATGGATCTGCTCAGCTGCCCTCTGTAGGGTTGGATCGGCTCAGCCGCCCTCTGTAGGGTTGGATCGGCTCAGCCTCCCTCTGTAGGGTTGGATCGGCTCAGCCGCCCTCTGTAGGGTTGGATGGGCTCAGCTGCCCTATGTAGGGTTGGATCGGCTCAGCCGCCCTCTGTAGGGCTGGATCGGCTCAGCCGCCCTCTGTAGGGCTGGATCGGCTCAGCCGCCCTCTGTAGGGTTGGATGGGCTCAGCTGCCCTATGTAGGGTTGGATCGGCTCAGCCGCCCTCTGTAGGGCTGGATCGGCTCAGCCGCCCTCTGTAGGGTTGGATCAGGCTCAGCCGCCCTCTGTAGGGTTGGATCGGCTCAGCCGCCCTCTGTAAGGTTGGATCGGCTCAGCCGCCCTCTGTAGGGTTGGAGTGCCGGTTGGATCGGATGACAAGCTCCCATCTATCTGACTGCTCTTCTATCTATGTTCACAGCAATTTATTGAACATCACATTAAAGGAAAAAAAAATCCCAAACTTCAAAGCATTTCGAGGCCGATTCTGTGCGTGCAGCGATGAGAGCGGTGTCGGAGTGCGGCTTACTATCTAGGCCAGCTTGTTTATGCACGGCGAAGGAAATGTCAGCGTGTGCCAAGGAATCAGAAGGAGGAAGATTAGCATATCCTCCCTCCTCCTGCACTGCTCCTCCAACAACAATACTGAACAATGCTGAACGGACCAACATAGGAACCATGGAGTGACACTAAAATGGATACAACGTGTACAGGAGAGAACCGGATGCAGAGTCACCGACCACCTGCACAGAGGAGGAGGGCGACGAGTTTCAGGCTTGTTTCAGAATGAGGTGAAACCTTTCGGCTATGTTCACACACAGGAAAATAATACTAAAATGTGGGCGTAATTAGAGATGAGTGAACCTCCAGCATGTTTATCTTAAAAGGGTTAAAAAATCAACTGGTGTCAGAAAGGTAAATAGATTTGTAATTTAAATCTCCAGTCTTCCAGTACTTATCAGCTGCTGTATGTCCTGCAGGAAGTGGTGTATTCTCTCCAGTCTGACACAGTGCTCCCTGCTGCCACCTCTGTCCATGTCAGGAACTGTCCAGAGCAGCAGCAAATCCCCATAGAAAACCTCTCCTGCTCTGGACAGTTCCTGACATGGACAGAGGTGGCAGCAGAGAGCGCTGTGTCACACTGGAGAGAATACACTTCTTCCTGCAGGACATAAGGGGATATATATATATATATATATATATATATATATATATATATGATATAAGGAGATCTAGTGATATACTCACATTTATACTTGTCTTCTAATAAACCTTTAGACAAGGATATAAGTCCAATCTTCAGCGACTGCACCCGGATCTTCCCAGTCCGGCCCCTGTGGACAACACAATCGCTCATTAGGTCCATAAGCTTTATATCTCAGTCACAACTTTCTCTGTATTATTTATGAACTCTTCACTGAAGATATTTTGTTCATAAAAGATCAAGCTTTTTGTAATAGGGCCCTTAGACACATGGTGTATACTGTATATAGGGTATGTAAGTCCTGGAGTATACGGATGTTATTATCTATATATAATTATATACTGTATATAGGGTATGTTAGTTCTGGAGTATACAGGTGTTATTATCTATATATGAATATATATACTGTATATAGGGTATGTTAGTCCTGGAGTATACAGGTATTATTATCTATATATAGTTATATACTGTATATAGGGTATGTTAGTCCTGGTGTATACAGGTGTTATTATCTATATATGAATATATATACTGTATATAGGGTATGTTAGTCCTGGAGTATACAGGTATTATTATCTATATATGAGTATGTATACTGTATATAGGGTATGTTAGTTCTGGAGTATACAGGTGTTATTATCTATATATGAATATATATACTGTATATAGGGTATGTTAGTCCTGGAGTATACAGGTATTATCATCTATATATGAGTATGTATACTGTATATAGGGTATGTTAGTTCTGGAGTATACAGGTGTTATTATCTATATATGAATATATATACTGTATATAGGGTATGTTAGTTCTGGAGTATACAGGTGTTATTATCTATATATGAATATATATACTGTATATAGGGTATGTTAGTCCTGGAGTATACAGGTATTATTATCTATATATGAGTATGTATACTGTATATAGGGTATGTTAGTTCTGGAGTATACAGGTGTTATTATCTATATATGAATATATATACTGTATATAGGGTATGTTAGTTCTGGAGTATACAGGTGTTATTATCTATATATGAGTATGCATAAGTAGAAGGGGATGAAGGAGTCGGTGGGTAGGATGGGATTTACCCCCGGGGGACCAAAGCAGCCGATTTACAGATTCTGTTTGACTTAAAAGCCTCTAAAACTGCTCAATAGACCAAGATAAGAAGATCCTGGCGCCCCCTACAGGTAAAAAATATTAATAGATTGTAATATTATGGAGATCACTTGGTCTGTAAGAGCTTCTAAAATCTCCAGCTGAAGTCCCTATCACATCTCTATGATGTCCCTATCACATCTCTATGATGTCTCTATGATGTCCCTATCACGTCTCTATGATGTCTCTATGATGTCCCTATCACATCTCTATGATGCCTCTATGATGTCTCTATGACATGTCCCTATCACATCTCTATGACATGTCTCTATGATGCCTCTATGATGTATCTATGACATGTCCCTATCACATCTCTATGACATGTCTCTATGATGCCTCTATGATGTCTCTATGACATGTCCCTATCACATCTCTATGACATGTCTCTATGATGTCTCTATCACATCTCTATGATGCCTCTATGACATGTCCCTATCACATCTCTATGACATGTCAAAAGTTTTTTTTTTTTTTTTTTTTTTTAACGACAGTGACACTTTAAGGCATTATAGAACTGGGCTTTAAAAATCGACACAGAAAATTCTATAAAATTTGATCTACTTAAAGGAAACCAGTCACACCTACCATGCCATCCAGTTTGTATGAATAGAGGGGGAGGAGCAGATTGATATTAGTTTGGTAGGATGAGATAAGTTGTCATTTATCCATGTAACTCTGTACTCATTCTAGGCTCAGTAGTCAAGTAGGCGGTCCTACTCAGTGATTGACAGCTATCTGTATCAGGGTGTGTGTATCCCGCATTTCTCCGAAAATAAGACCTACCCTGGAAATAAGACCTACCTTCACTTTGCAGGCCTCATGTCAAAAGATTTTTTTTTTTTTGTAACAGTGACACCATCAATGCAAAACCATCGATGCAAACCAAATATACTGTGCTACGTTTAGTGTCATTCCTAAGGGGCATCGCACGGGGACTCGCTCGTTGGTGTCTCGCACGGGGACTCGCCCGTTGGTGCCTCGCACGGGGATTCGCCCGTTGGTGCCTCGCACGGGGATTCGCCCGTTGGTGCCTCGCACGGGGATTCGCTCGTTGGTGCCTCGCACGGGGATTCGCTCGTTGGTGCCTCGCACGGGGATTCGCTCGTTGGTGCCTCGCACGGGGATTCGCTCGTTGGTGCCTCGCACGGGGATTCGCTCGTTGGTGCCTCGCACGGGGATTCGCTCGTTGGTGCCTCGCACGGGGATTCGCTCGTTGGTGCCTCGCACGGGGATTCGCTCGTTGGTGCCTCGCACAGGGATTCGCTCGTTGGTTTTACACAGGGCATTACACAGTATCAGTTTTGCTCTTCGTGTTTCTTTCCCTGTCTGAACATTTGTGGTGGGAGAAAAGCTGCGGGACTAATGTGGAGCTGCTTACCCTGGTGAGCTCAGTGCCAGTCTGCTGCCCACAATGACAGCTGCTACGGAGAACTCTACCTGCAGTTATTGTCTGCAAACAAAGCGACTACAGCAATCTGCTAAATATCCAGCCTGACAGTCACTTCTAGGCCCCAGGAAACAGATGATGGTGGTCTAGTCTTGGGTGCCGGCGGGGGGTCCGAGCTCACACTCCTCCACCAGGACCTGGAAACAAACTACAAACCAGCAGCTTCCAGCTCGCACCGCGCCGTTTCCCAGCAGACAAAACTCGACAAATGAGGTTTTTTCCCTTTTTTCTTTTAATTTAGTAAGAAGCAAAGTACAATGAAGAGAGTTTAAAGGACTTTATTAAACTTTCCCATTACACGCCTCATAATGAGTATGCTAATTCCAATCAGCTCTGATATGACTATTACCAGTGTCTTATCACAGTATGCCTTTAATCCATTGATATTTCAGGGCGACATTATCCCCGGCGAGGCTTTAATATAGTGATTTATGCAGCAGAAGCCGCACCAGCACACACAGCGTGACAACATCTTACATGGTGGAAGGCAGAGGGGCGAGCTCGGGGAACCTTCCAGATAATACAGCTCATTAATTCTCTGCTCTCCGGCTTCTCTTCTTCAGTCACGCTGAGTATAAGATTCCTTGATTTTATAGAAGCAGAAACACTTCAGTCTATTGATGATTAGAACAGGTACAGAAAGCCGTATCTCGGTCCTGGGTGACCAGTGCCCGCTGATAAGGTGTCGGCTATGGGATAGGTAAGGGGGGTGCTTCGACATAAGCATTCTTCATATGGTAAGAGCTAACACTTGTTAAATATTAAAGGGGTGCCGATCAAACAGAACTGATATGTTGCTGCCCATGGCGAGACTAACAATTCCTTCCATACTTGTTATTATCTATTCAGTCTCCTTCCCCCAGTTCTCAGCTGCTGCTTTCTGCTGAAGACACAAAAATCTGTGTGTGAGTTTTTCTCTCCGTCTCCCCCTCCTCCCCCCTCCCTTCTGAGATGGCTGTTACACAGTTATATTATCGGTTGAAAAAGCATTTCTAGCAAAGCTCCTGCCGATAATCGCTCTCCCACAGAACTGAATGAGCTCCACATCACGTTTCTATAGACCACGTGGCTGCTGCACAGTCTATCTATATGCCTATAATAGCAGATTAGGCAAGACAGATGGCCACATCATTATGGACAGGAAAAAAGGCTACAATGAAAGAGCCAGTTAAAAAAAAGAATGTATCAGTGCTTAGTTTTATAGCCCCCCCCTGCAGCGCACACCAGGCGGCTCCTGCAGCGCACACCAGGCGGCTCCTGCAGCGCACACCAGGCGGCTCCTGCAGCGCACACCAGGCGGCTCCTGCAGCGCACACCGTGAGATACAATGACCAATGCTTTACACAAAGGTTTAATCCTCACTTATAAAACATATGTGGCCTTTGCTTCTGATCTACCAAGATTCCCGCTGTGAAGCATCGCACAGGGCGGCAGTGGGAAAGAGGATTATGCAGCCGCTGCCGGCGACTCCACGCCGTCCGTGACAATGAGCGGGGGAGACCTCCCTCTTATAGGATTAAATGAGAGAACTCTAACTTTAGGTTTTCTCGTTTCCATCATACGTAACTTTTAAAAGCTTCAAAAGAAAAGCTAAAATTAGAGATAAAGACAAATCCAGGCGGAGTCCCTGATACTGGAACCAGTTACACTATAACCATTTCCTATTGGCTAAACCCTGACAGTCACAGCGGCTGCATCTATAGAAACATGTATACAGCATTTACTGCCTATATACAGAGGCCAGATTTACACTGTGGTTTTATGTGTATTCTGCACCTACATGCACTGACGGACGATAACTCAAACAGACATGTCAGCCAGAGGACATGTCCAGCAACCCGGCGTTATCCCAATCAGAACACATAGTCCTTAACCAATGCGTTTCAGGCCTGGAGGCCCACAGTCACAGCCTATAGAAATGTCACAGGGAGCTATGTCTGAGGCAGATATGTGATTACAGGTGCGGCCACAAGAGGGTGTAAAGAGTCTCCCCCGCTGCACTCTGAAAAGGTGCTCAGAGGCTACTTATGGGTAGTGTACTTCTTGGTAAAAGATTGCTGACTACGATAAATGTCTCTATGATGTGATCAAAGACAAGTTGCCCAGTTGACAGACTTTAAAGTTTCACTGTCGTTTGAAAAAAAAAAACTTCATAGAAACCGGTTATTTAGACATCATAGATATGTCATAGAGACATCATAGTGACATACCATAGATAAATCATAGAGACATGTCAGACATCATACAGACGTGTCATAGATATATGATAGAGACATGTCAGAGATATCACAGAGACACGTCATAGAGACATCATACAGACATATCATAGAGACAATGAGAAACATGTCAGAGACACATGGGAAATATGTCATGGAGAAATCATAGAGACACATCAGAGATACGTCATAGCGAGATTTCATACAGACATCATATAGACATCTCTGAGTGTTCACACCTGCACCGATCATGAACAGAGAAAAGACCAAATATCAGCCCGGAGGGAGCATGGAGCGCAGTGTGACAGGAATGGAGACACCTAGTGGCCGGATGTATACTGCAGATTACCATCCATGTTTGTCTTGTGATGGCCCCTTTAAGAGATAATACGCCCCTACAGTACGAATATTAACAAGAGGAACGAACTGTGTCTGAAATTTATGATTTTTAGTGTTTCATTATCAGACTTTTAGTATTAGATAAAAATAAATTTCCCAGTACACGGCCGCTGATGTCATTCAAGATGAACATTTTTTTATTACTTAGTTGTTACAGAAAGTGTAATAATAGCCAAAAAGCATTGTTCATCCCTGAATCTGACGGCCTGTCATCACTCACTTACTCACTTTAAGCTTCGGCAGGATTGAACAGTCCAGAATGGGGCCGCCGCTATCTTGACAGCACTCAGCAAACTGCGGCTGTCAGGATCTTAACAAGAAACGCTTCTCTTCCTGAGCCTCGTCTGGAGCCGGTGGGCTCGGCTGCCGCCTGTCAGTGTGTTCCCGATGAGAAGCCGGTAATTAAATTCCAGGCTAACAGCATGAGGCCGGCAGATGCTTCTCAAATGCTGTTTAATTATTTGAACTTGTCTACATGGTTAACATGAAAGTTATAAACAGAGTTAGATGGCGGATGGGAGGCCGCTCCGCCATACTGGAGGCCGCCAAACAGCCGAACTAACATGGATAAGAGAACACTCCGCCATACTGGAGGCCGCCAAACAGACGAACAAATGTGGATGGGAGAACACTCCGCCATACTGGAGGCCGCCAAACCGCCGAAAAAACATGGATGGGAGAACACTCCGCCATACTGGAGGCCGCCAAACAGACGAACAAATGTGGATAAGAGAACACTCCGCCATACTGGAGGCCGCCAAACAGCAGAACTAACATGGATGGGAGAACACTCCGCCATACTGGAGGCCGCCAAACCTCCGAACAAACATGGATGGGAGAACACTCCGCCATACTGGAGGCCGCCAAACAGACGAACAAATGTGGATGGGAGAACACTCCGCCATACTGGAGGCCGCCAAACAGCAGAACTAACATGGATGGGAGAACACTCCGCCATACTGGAGGCCGCCAAACAGCAGAACTAACATGGATGGGAGAACACTCCGCCATACTGGAGGCCGCCAAACAGCAGAACAAACATGAATGGGAGAACACTCTGCCATACTAGAGGCCGCCAAACAGCAGAACAAATGTGGATGGGAGAACACTCCCCCATACTAGAGGCCGCCAAACAGCAGAACAAACATGGAAGGGAGAACACTCCGCCATACTAGAGGCCACCAAACAGCCGAACAAACGTGGATGGGAGAACGCTCTGCCATACTGGAGGCCGCCAAACAGCCGAACGTGGATGGGAGAACACTCCGCCATACTAGAGGCCACCAAACAGCCGAACAAACGTGGATGGGAGAACGCTCTGCCATACTGGAGGCCGCCAAACAGCCGAACGTGGATGGGAGAACACTCCGCCATACTGGAGGCCGCCAAACAGCCGAACGTGGATGGGAGAACACTCCACCATACTGGAAGCCACCAAATAAACGTGGAT